>NC_064637.1:112826109-113083609 GCF_023864275.1 Schistocerca cancellata
GAATCTCCATCTAACTTTTGTATTTGCTACTGCCTGCCAACTTGGACGTTTTTAAACTTCTCTCGAAACGCGACTACTGCGGCCCAACTATGGTGCCACCGAGCGGCAAAAACTGAAACAATGAGGCATAACATGCATAGAATCACTGCTTACAGATGCTCACTGTTGCCATTTTCTAATGTCAGGAAGATAGCAGCAGGTGCAGCATGGCCGGAGCACACAGTATTGGGAAAAACTGACCGTGACCAGCAGTATCAGCATTACAGAAGACAAACCATTTCCAAAATACATTTACGTCATCTTTTGAGTGTTTACTGTTAGTTAATGTGATTAATATTTTGTTCATACAGCTTACATGCACAGTGGGCAGCAGTGCATGCAGCAGCTACAAACAATTGGACTCCCAGAAGAGGTTCAATACGGCAACCGCAGCCGCGTTTTTCTCTTCGGAAAAAGACGGCATGCATCCTGTTGTTTTCAATTGCGACGCAATTTCTATGTCGCATCATTACTGGCCGTGTTCGAGGGTTACAGTAAACGGGCAGTGGTGCGTCGGATACAAACTACTGAACTTCCAAAAGAGGCTCCATGCGGTGACTGCACCCGCCTTAGTCTCTTGGAAAAAGTCGGCACGGAGCCTGTAGTTTTGAATCGCGACGCAATTTCTATGTCGCATGCTTACTGGGATGGTTTGAGGGTAACAGTGAGCAGCAGTGCTGCATCAGCTACAAACTGTTGGACTCCCAGGAGAGGTGCAATACAGCGAGTGCAGCAGGCGTGTAGCACGTTCGTTTCCATTGCGGCGAAATTTCTGTGTCGCGTGCTTGCTGGGAGTGTTCGAGGGTTACAGTAAGTGGGCAGTGGAGCATCGGATACAAACTACTGGACTCCCAACAGTGCTCCATGGGGTGATAGTAGCCGTGTTAGTCTCCCTGAGAAAGGCCTGCATGTGGCCTGCAGTTTTTAATCGCGACACAATTTCTATGTCCCATCCTTACTGAGATAGTTCGAGTGTCACAGGCAGAAGCACGCTGTTTCAACTGCAAACTATATGGATTTCCAGGAGTGGTTTAATACGGCGAACTCAGCCGAGTTTTTCTTTTCGGAAAAAGACCGAATGGATCTTGTTTTCCTCAATTGCGACGAAATTTCTCTTTCGCGTTCTTACTGGGAGTTATCGAGAGTTACAGTAAACACTGGTGCATCGGATACAAACTACTGGACTCCCAAGAGAGCTCCTTGCGATGACCGCAGGTGTTGTAACTGCGACCGGGACGGTCGCGGGGTAGAAATGACGTAAAGCGCGGCGTGACCCGCGGACAACAGCACAACGGGAGAGGAGGGACACGACCGACGAAGGACAGAACAAACAACCATAAGATCGAACAACAGATTCACAAGAAAACCTAACAAACACGTCCAGTCGTACACAGATCAAGTCAGTAAGCTGCCTAACAAGAGGCGATGTGTCAACAGACATACTCGAGATTAGACTTCCTGGCTCAGCGAAAGGCAAGCGATTAAGTACGCTATCGGGGGCCCCGCTTTTGGCCGCTGGAATCACATGTTCCACTGTGGCGCCCTCAGACTAAAAGCGGGCCAGGAGGCGAGCGCCGCCACAGCTTACGGCGCGTCGGTGCAGAGACCTCTACGTGTCTTCGACGTCCACGACGTCTGGCGCGGATTCAAATTCCGCGGCGCGCGGTGCCAGATCCCTCCCCCCTGAAACTTGCGTGTGGGGGCGGAAACGCCGCGGACGGTGCCGAGGTGGGCGGCAGTGGCAAGAGGAACTGGGCGTATCAACCACAATTGGCGTGGAGGAAGGGACCCCCGAGGTATCCGTGACAGCCGATCCAGAGTCCAGGGCAGGGGATGGAGCCGCCGATCCACCCGGAGGCTGAGAGGGCCGGCGGCAGGCCCGCGGAGAGACGGCAACCGGGGGCTGGGACGGTGACAGGAGGTCTCTGTCCGTACCCAAAGGAGGTAGGGAAGGAGGCGGCGGCCCGAGTCCGTGGCAGCACGAGGGCGGAGCTGATTATGATGGCGGCGCTCCAACCATTTCGACGTCTGCACTGACTTAACACGCCGCCCACGGGCCGCGACGACCGTGGCGGGTGTCCAATCTGCCTTGCGCCTGTACTCGCGGGGCCACACGGCCGTGCCAGGGGTATACCGCTGCGAGGGCCGGGAGTGGGGGCGGGAGGAGGGCGGCAGCAGCAAATGGAGCAGGGGCCGCTGCTGTCGCCCACGGAGGAGCTCTGCCGGACTGCATCCGTCAATTGGCGTAGTGCGATAGGTTCTCAAAAACGGGGTGAGGGCCGACATGGTTGGCCTCTCTGCCTCGCCATTGGACGAAGGGTGGAAAGGGGGGCTACGGATATGTTCGATACCATTGGCCTCACAGAAGTCGTGGAAGCAGGACGCCGTGAATTGGGGACCATTTTGGAGACCGACATGTGTGGGCGGCCATCAGTGGTGAGAACGTGGGCCAGGTCCTCCGTGGTGGTGGATCTCATGCGGACAACATATGGGTGTTTGGAGTAGGCATCGACGATGAGTAACCACATGGACCCCAAAAACGGCCCGCAAAGTCCACACGGATGCGATCCCAGGGCCGGCGAGGCACAGGCCAGGGTGTAAACGACTGAGGGGTACTTGCTTGCCTGGTGATGCGCACACACAGTGCACCCATGGACAAGGCGCTCAACATCGCCATCGATGCTGGGCCAATACACATGCCAGCGAGCCAAAACTTTAATACGGGACATACACCAGTACCTGCAGTGTGACAAACTGAGCACCAGAAGCAATAATTCCGGAGGGATGATCACCAGGTGGTATAATATTATGGTGAAAATGGGCATGTCCTTGTAATCCCCGAGTCTGGAGATGTGAGTAGAAAAGTGAGGAAGCAGGGAAGCAGGTTCGGATTAGAAACAGTAACGCATTTGTGTCGAGGGATAACGATCGCGAATTTGTAGAACAGTTCTGAGTGTGACTTTGGTCCACTGAGGGTGCTATGATGTAAAAGGAATGATTTTGTTTGGCAGAGGATATGAACTGTATGTTTACTACATCGACACAGTACACGGTGATATATTGCTGAGTTGGAGCTCGGTTTTGCGCATGAATATTCAAGCTCCTGTCCTGGGTGGGGGAGCACAGTAATTGAGTAGGATTCTTCACGTATTTGACGTTGTGTAGGCTACGGAGTGATATATTGATGGGTCGTAGGTCGGTTTCACGTTCTAATATTCAAGCTCCTGTCCTCGGTGAGGGAGCAGTGTGACTGAGTAAGAGTCTTCCCGTGTTTGGCGATATGTATGGCGCTTTGCGACGTTTTGTTGTCGTTGTAATATGTTGATCTATGTAAAATAACCGATGAATGTCTTGTCCGCAAAAGGAAAAAAAGGCTGAGGAGCTTCGATAACGGTGGCATCAGTAATTCTACGGGTAAATTCGATAAGAGCGAATCATAATGCTCTATTCGTTCACATCCTTTGTACTGGGATATAGGAACCTCTACATAGCGGTGAGAACATTTGCATATGTTGAGAGCAAGAAGGGAATCACGTTTGGAGCGCTGGGAAGAGTGCATTAGGCATTGTTTTCAAGAAAAGGTTCTGTTAGTGCAAGAATTTCTGTACATACAAGCTGAGACGTGAAGAAAGCGAGCGTTAACTGTTTCTGGGACAGTATACAATTGCTGAGAGATCGACCTGGCTGTTATTTTTTATAAAGCCATGTGACATAAGAATAACATTCAGCAAATTTTAGATGGCGAGTCGCCACGCAGACATTTCGTGGGTACGCATGGCTGAACGCACCTCATATGTTCCGTTAGGGGGAACTTTCACATGCGTCTGGCGTCGATTCGCGGCTGTGCGCGCCCCGGGGCCGTCTGCACCAGTGTTCAGGTGAACACGTATGTGGATAGGAATTTGTCAGGTGTCAAGTGTGTAAGGGATGTGGCCACCTCATGCTTGAGGGTAGCAGTGTGTGGTTTGACAGCTGACAGCTGCGTCACTTGGTGAGGGTTGCGGCTAATCTCCTCTGCACTCTTCTTTACAGGGGGTGGCAGGAGGTGCCTGCCCACATTGATTGCATTAATTTGTGAGCAGGTCTGTAGGCTGTGATATCCGTTATTTGGACAGTTTATGAGTACTGAGTGTTTCTACACATCACTGTGCAGAATTATTTAACATCAGTTTTCAGGTCTGTACTGAAATTATTCGGGAAAATTAGGAGTTATTTGCGTGTCTGCAGACTGTGTACTCTGACCCCAAGCATGTAAGGGCGAGTGTTTTGTGTCAGTGTGACAAATATATTACATCCCTTAATTAAATTTTCCAAAATAAATAGAGTGCGCTGCTTCCTTAGTCTCCTCAGCAGCCCAGCACAACCTGAGTCATTTTAGCACCATTTTACCCATACAGGCCACCATCTGGGATTAGGTCACAGGCGGGATGACAGTACCCTCAAGTGGCAGTAATGTGTACTAGGTCAGTTGGAGCCAAGGTCTCGTGGTGGAGTCATTGCTTTCAAAATAAAAACTTATGTCCATCAGAGACACATTAGTTCAAGTTAGTGCACATTAGTACACTTTAGTACACATTAGTACACGTTACATTAGCCCAACAACATGGGTTGGTAAGGGGACGTGGTGGTTGGTTGAGGATAATGGTATTTCCTTCCAAGTGTAGGTGGGTGTGGAATTTGCGAAACTTCATTTTAACTCCACAGTAGCACTCTCTGATGGTGTCAATATGTACTAGGCCTTGTGGTGACCACAATGTATGTCGCCATCTTGAATAACGATAGTCGCATCATCAGATGACGTCACATACAACAGCGCCTTCTGGTGCTGGTACTGTGTACTATGTCAGTTAGAGTCTGGAGCTCTTGGTGAATGCACTGTTTGCCGTCATCTTGGATTACATGACAGATGGGAGCAACCTCTGGTGGTGACCATGTACACTAGGTCTCATGGTGAACACACTGGATGGCCCCACTGCATGAAAATGATTAAATAAAGAATTATTTGCAAGTCCTTTCCCCGCAATTCCTTAGGAGTAGGTGGTGGTTAGGTGACTGATGTTACATCAAGTGCCATTTCTTTCACGCCATTTTCTTAGCTTAGTAGAGATATGCAAATTAACCTTTGTTTACTGCTAAAATTCAAACTTGGTGCCAGTTCATAGGAAGAGGTGGCAGTAGGGTGACTTAGGTTAGTGGAGGTAGGCCAAGTGAGCTATCTTCCCGCGATTTTCTGACCTTAGTAGAGATAACCAAAGTGCGGTGCATTATCCTGTTGGAATTTGAACTTCCCGCCATTTTTCTTGGGGAGGGGGGCGAGGCACCAAAATTCAAACTTCGTGCCGAAATCCGTCATCTTGAATGACGTCATGGCTGCCATCTTGGATGAGGCCATGCGCTGTTGCCAAGTCTACATGACACCATCTTGGATAACGTCACTGCTGGCATCTTGAGTGCATCTGGCAACAATGCAGAGAGTCCTCGTGTCCCCCTTGCTCCAATACTTACACAAACTGCATAATTTTGAGATCGATGATTGGCCTTGAAACAATGCCCTCAGTCAACGTTCTTGTCGGTCTGATTAGGGAATATGATGCTGGTTTGCGAAATATAATTCCATCATAAAGAAGTAAAAATTTTCTATGCACTATTTTCGCATTTCAGAAGAATTGCCACCAGCAAAAGTGGTTAACATAATATTAATTTTTTTTTAATACCAGTAATATTATACTATGATTCGAGTCTTAACGAGCAAAAATCTTATGTCAGAGATAATCCTGTGGTTTGACTGCTCAATGAGCTCGAAAGACTTTCATTGGATGTTGATAAGCTTTACAACGACAAGGTTCCCCTTGACCCAATCGAAGGAGAATGATGATTTGTATAATAATGCAGTTGACTGCTATATCTGTGAGCTGCCGTTAGACAGAAAAGTGGGAGCTCCTCATAAATACCACTGACAGTTCTGTGTGCAATTTGAAGTACCAGCTACCAAGGCAGATACCCATTGTCTTCCATAATTTAAGTGGGTATGACGCTCACTGTCTAGTTGAGCACTTGTCTGGTTGTGGTTGGGAGTAGAATCAGATCAGTTTTGTACATGAGAACATCGAGAAATGCATTTCATCTTCCAAATGAATGACGCCAAAAATTATGCTCCACTTCCTTGATAGGCTACGTTTCTTCAGGCAACACTCCTGAAAGTCACTGAATCTCTGCCTCAAGCTGCATTTCCCGACCAGGACACATTTCAGCTTGTGACTAGGAAGGGGTTTTGCCTTACGAGTATGTGGATAACATGGCGAAATTCAATGAAAGCAAACTACCCAACATAACTGCATTCTCCAGAAATCTTACAGGCAACGCCATAATGGATGCAAGGTATGAGCTTGCCACAAAAGTCTGGTAAGAATTCAAAATGTCCACTTTAGGAGAGGACGTACAACTTTACGTGGACACAACTGTGTGCTTTCTTGCAGAAGTTTTTGAGAAATTCTGAAGTCTATGCATGGTCACATACTGTTTGAATCCCGTCTTTTATTACACGGCACCTGGGTCATCTTGGGACGCAGTGCTCAAGAAAACGAAGTGCAGTGTTGAATTATTGACCAATACTGACATGCTTCTTTTCTTTCAGCGTGGGATCCATGGGAGGACTTTGCCAATGTGTCCATAGGCACGTGAAGGCAAACAGCTCACGGATGAGTGACACGTTCGATGTATTCCTTGATTCAAGTTACATAATGTATCTGGGCATAATTAACTTATATGGACACGCCAGCAGCAATCATGGATGACCGAAGACGAATGCAAGGGATTACGTGGAAAAATCATGGGGGCTGTGGCAGCTGATTCTGATGTAAGGCCTGTGGTGGAGGCAGAACCCAAATACCCTATTAGTTTGCATGATGCACATGCCTATTTGCCGCTCTGTCTAGAGCGAGTTCCACAAGAAGGCTCCACCCCAAAACTGATGTCCCACAGAATAAGAAGGTTATCAGCCTTATGAAGGACGAGGCGAATGGATTGCCAAATGTGGAGTTTGTAGGTCTGTGTTCAAACATGCATGCACTCCCGCACTGGAAGGTTCCAAATGGTTCAAATGGCTCTGAGCACTATGGGACTTAACTTCTAAGGTCATCAGTCCCCTAGAACTTAGAACTACTTAAACCTTACTAACCTAAGGACTTCACACACATCCATGCCCGAGGCAGGATTCGAACCTGTGACCATAGCGGTCTCGCGGTTCCAGACGGTAGCGTCTTGAGCTGCTCGGCCACTCCGGCCAGCCCATTGGAAGGTGCCACCCAGAAGTGGGATAAGGATGCGCATTGTATGGCATTGAGAGTCCTCTCTATCGAAGACTATAAGCGGTGCCTGTGCAGTGGTGTTCATGGTGCTTCACTACAGCTGCCTGATATGGTACGACAGACCAGTATCCAGTCGAGAGCACATGAGGTGTACACTGTGGTGTAGTCTAAAATCGGCCTGTCATATTATGATGATAAAGGGCTCATTTGTGATGAGGGGACTGAAACTCTCCGATACTCACACACTACTCATGTTTAGCAAGAGAAGGGATGGTAGACTCTAATTGAGTGAGAGTGAGAGAATGAGGGAGAGAGAGAGTGTGTCTGCAGAGCAGTAGTAGAACCCTATTTCATAGTGTAAGTAATTTTGTGTGTGTGTGTGTGTGTGTGTGTGTGTGTGTGTGTGTGTGTGTGTGTGTCGTGTAAATATTTGTGTATACTGGATTCAAGTGTATATACACACATGGGCCAAGTGTGGAAAAAAATATAAAAAAAGTAAAAGAAAAATGTATTTATATGCACACCATGTGTGTGAGAGAAAAATGTTAAAAAAGGATACACAAAAATATTAAAAACCATAAACACAAAAAAATATGTTTTTATTTATTTATTTGTTCATAAGCAATGCATGTGCAGACTGTCAACATATATTTCTAAGCACCATGTGCGTCTGGTAAATGGAATAATTTTTTAGGTTTTTCACCTGCCGTTAGCCATCTAAGTTAGAATAGTTTTTAAGTGTATATATATCTATGTAGCTCAGAGTCCATCAGAATTGTTATTGTAAAAATCTTTACTATTGGGGCTGTTCAATTTAGATTCTAAGTGAGCACAGTCGACCAGAATTACTGTAAAGGCTATGCTACTGGGACTGTGGAATTTAGTTGTAGTAAAGAAAGTATCTCCACATTAGTTTTTAGCGAAGATTTAAAAAAAATTTCCAGTGTTATTGGAAAAAAACTGTAAAAAAATATTCTTGATTTTGTAGTATGTAAGGTAAAAGTATCTGAACTGGAATATAAGAGTGAAATTGTACCTCAAGAATACTATATCGTACCTCAAAAACTACATTGTGCCTCAAGAATTATATTGTACCTCAAGAAGTATGTTATATTTGTGTCAACTGAATAAACGAAAAAAATTTGTCACTATACTTTTTTGTCGTCAGTATTTACATGAATCCTGTACCCTGTAGCGTTATATATATATATATATATATATATATATATATATATATATATATATCTATATATATGACGCGATATAGGGTGAGTCACATAACATTACCGCTGGATATATTTCGAAAACCATATCAAATACTGACGAATCGATTCCACAGACCGAACGTGAGGAGAGGGGCTAGTGTAATTGGTTAATACAAACCATAAAAAAAATGGACGGAAGCATGTTTTTTAACACAAACCTACGTTTTTTTAAATGGAACCTCGTTAGTTTTGTTAGCACATCTGAACATATAAACAAATACGTAATCAGTGCCGTTTGTTGCATTGCAAAATGTTAATTACATCTGGAGATATTGTAACCTAAAGTTGACGCTTGAGTACCACTCCTCCGCTGTTCGATCGTGTGTATCGGAGAGCACCGAATTACGTACGGATCCAAAGGGAATGGTGATGGACCTTAGGTACAGAAGAGACTGGAACAGCACATTACGTCCACATGCTAACACTTTTTTATTGGTCTTTTTCACTGACGCCCATGTACATTACCATGAGGGGTGAGGTACACGTACACACGTGGTTTCCGTTTTCAATTACGGAGTGGAATAGAGTGTGTCCCGACATGTCAGGCCAATAGATGTTCAATGTGGTGGCCATCATTTGCTGCACACAATTGCAATCTCTGGCGTAATGAATGTCGTACACGCCGCAGTACATCTGGTGTAATGTCGCCGCAGGCTGCCACAATACGTTGTTTCATATCCTCTGGGGTTGTAGGCACATCACGGTACACATTCTCCTTTAACGTACCCCACAGAAAGAAGTCCAGAGGTGTAAGATCAGGAGAACGGGCTGGCCAATTTATGTGGCCTCCACGTCCTATGAAACGCCCGTCGAACATCCTGTCAAGGGTCAGCCTAGTGTTAATTGCGGAATGTGCGGGTGCACCATCATGCTGATACCACATACGTTGACGCGTTTCCAGTGGGACATTTTCGAGCAACGTTGGCAGGTCATTCTGTAGAAACGCGATGTATGTTGCAGCTGTTTGGGCCCCTGCAATGAAGTGAGGACCAATGAGGTGGTCGCCAATGATTCCGCACCATACATTTACAGTCCACGGTCGCTGTCGCTCTACCTGTCTGAGCCAGCGAGGATTGTCCACGGACCAGTAATGCACGTTCCGTAGATTCACTGCCCCGTGGTTTGTGAAACCCGCTTCATCGGTAAACAGGTAGAACTGCAACGCATTCTCTGCTAATGCCCATTGACAGAATTGCACTCGATGATTAAAGTCATCACCATGTAATTGCTGATGTAGCGACACATGAAACGTGTGAAAGCGGTGACGATGCAGTATGCGCATGAAACTACTTTGACTCAGTCCACCGGCTCTCGCAATGTCCCGTGTACTCATGTGTGGGTTCATGGCAACAGCAGCTAACACATCAACTGCACCCGCTTCTCCTGTGACGGGCCTGTTACGGACCCGTTTGCGTGCTACGACCATACCTGTTGCATACAGTTGGAGGTAGATGTTATGCAATGTGCGGCACGTTGGATGCTCTCTGTCCTGGTACCGTTCTGCATACACCCTGCAGGCTTCAGCTGCATTTCGTCGACACTCGCCATAGATGAGTATCATCTCCGCCGTTTCAGAGTTCGAATACACCATGGTCACAGTTCCTACAACACTACACTACCACAGACGTCTGGTAACACGGTGTACTACAGTTGGTCTGCGTGCGGAGACGAATGCAGAATAACAATAGCAGCAAGCGCTACATGCGGACACTGCGACAGCTAGACCAAATCACAACAGTGCACTACAGCCACACTCGTAAACACGGTCGTCATCGTAAACATGTCCCTGCAGATGCTGCTCGCCGACCGTGGTCCGTGTTTGTTACAACACGCAACTGAACGTCGGATGTTTCAAGCGTCAACTTTAGGTTACAATATCTCCGGGTGTAATTAACATTTTACAATGCAACAAACGGCACTGATTACGTATTTGTTTATATTTTCAGATGTGCTAACAAAACTAACGTGGTTCCATTTAAAAAAACGTAGGTTAGTGTTAAAAAACATACTTCCGTGCATTTTTCTATGGTTTGTATTAAACAATTACACTAGCCCCTCTCCTCACGTTCGGTATTTGGAATCGGTTCGTCAGTATTTGATGTGGTTTACGAAATACATCGAGCGGTAACGTTAGGTGACTCACCCTATATATATATATATATATAAGGCTGTCTGTTCAAAAATGACATTAGTTTTACTGAAAAGTGAGTGCTATAAAGGAGACCAAGTTTAAGATGGATGATAGCAAAATATACAGAATGGCTGCGTGGAATTATCCCTATCGTGCAGCCCGAATTGGGTTATGGGCGCAGGAGGCATGTGACCATGTCCACTTCCAAAGACATACAGCGCACATGTCTAAAATTATATCTCTGGTGCTTGAAGAAACTCACAGACGTAGTATCTGGTTAAAAATGAACACTGTCAGAGCTGGAACAGGGTTGAAAAAAGAACACAGAGGTTGTAAAGTAAAAAATAATTTATTTTTCATCCAGCCTAAAAGTAATTTTACATCTTCTTCTTCTTCTTCTTCTTGAGTCAATGGAGAGCAGGGCACCCGTAGAATTACAAGTCTTGAACAGCAACAAACATGAGGATTCGATGCATTCACGAGATCTTCTCCTACCCCTTCACGTAGATAACGGTATCTGTGTGGTTGAATAGTAGACGCGACATCACCATATCGTTATATGGTATGCCAGGATCATCTCAGTGAATTCCAACGCACTTCACATCCTTGAAAGACCTCGGTGACACTTTGTTTGCTGAGAATGTCTCTATTATTACGGCATCTTCTCTGTACACTACGAATGCAACATCTTCAAATATGAACTGTCTACACTCACCATCATAGAAACCCTGAGCGTCTGCAATGATGTTTACACCTTGAGATGCCATTGTGGAATGCTCTAGGTATGGCACAGCACCTGTTCATTTATACAGCTCGTTGCACAACGCCTGTGAGCGGGCGGTAGTTGATCACACAGTCATGTGGAACTAGAGCATACATGGCAGTGTGTTCCAGGAAATTTGCACAAGATTTAAATTCAATACGTACATCTGGTGCAGATGTAATTATCTCGTTGTGTTTCGAGCGGACTATTACGATGATCGGTGATGGCTTCTGTGGACTGAGTAGACAACCCCTTCTTCAGCACTTTCATAGTAAGAAACATGATACCTAGCATACATGTCATATGCTAGACTACAAATTTCATCCCACTGCAGGTGTAAATTGTCATATGGGCAGTGTGCGATTTGCAGGGGGGCGGGGGGGGATGGGGGGGAGGGGTATGGGAGGGGGATTTCCCCCAATCTGCATCAGACCATCCCCTCCTCTGGTTTTAGTTTATGCATCCCAACCTGGGATGTTTATTTCCCATGCACTGGAGTAAATATTTAAATATAATTTAAATTTGTGGAGCCGAACACTGAAAGTTTTTAATACAGTCTTACTATTAATAATATTAATATGTTTGCTTATTAATTTTGAAAAAGTGTTATGTAGTAGTTAAGCATTTCAAAACATTTAGAACTAAATCATCATTAGCATGTTGTCATTGTTGCTTTCGTCTAAGATGCGCCATCCGTTTACTTGCGAGCTTGCGAGGGAAGTAGTGTGGCAGTGATACCGTAGCAGTCGTACCGCAGAGTTGGGTAGCCTGCGGGGCTGATATTCCCACCCCGGGCCCTGACACAGGGTGGCGACCGGCCCGGTACCTGTGCGAACATTTACCGTTAGGCCACCTTTTGGCAACGGTATGACGCGGACTAACAGGGACGAAAGCACAAAGTGGTGCGAAGTGAGCAACGGTACTGGTCAGACGGGATCGGACAGTCTGACTTCGCTAGCCGCGAACCACGTGGGTGGAGCTTAACACAGGCTCCCCAGCATCGCGTACTCCAAATTAATTGGTGCCGTTCGTTCTTTGCCGCGCGTCCGCCAAACACACGGCGATCTTCACACGTTCCCGCTTCGGTAGCTTCATTAGTGAGTTGAGTGCGTCCGGGCCTGCAAGAAATACGGAATTTCAGGATGTCATTCAAACAAAGGAAAATTTGTGATTTCCTAAAGAGCAGTGCATTACCTGATACGTGTACAAACCGTGACAATCAGGATACTAACAGTGGTGCTAAAAAGAGTTAAAATAGCCAGTGAATGTAAAAAAGAAAACGGTAATGATGGTGCTAATACAGGGGAAGAGACTGAATCTCCGGTGACTGAAAACTGTGACACGTCTCAAGGTAGGAATGGGAGTAACAGTACTCTTGGAATTATAGTAGGAAATTGTGTTACCTTATCACGTTTTCAAAACTGGCAAAAGACTAATGCATGGCTGCCCGTAAATGACAAAAACTTAGTAATATGCACAGTGTGTTTACAAGTTTGTGAACTTAAGGTGGAAAGCAGTGAACGTGTGCGTATCTATAACGCGTTTTTAGCTGGTGTTTCTGCTAATAACGCCAAAAAAATAAGTGATAAACTCGGGGATCATGCAAAGTGTAAATCACACATGAAGTGCATAGAAAACACGAGTATAAAAGAGAAGAAAAGTTTACAAAAATGCGTCACTGAAATGCAAAGTTGTGGGGAAAGCAGCATTAAGAAAAAGTAATCGCAACTGCTTCGTTGTTCAGATCTGCATATGTAATAGCTAAACAGAAATTATCATTCAAATCGTATCCTGCAGTAATCGAACTACAAAAGCTTAATGGTTTATCAGTCGGTAATATGCTTCATTCTGACCATGCATGCCGAAATATCATTATGTTCGTAGGAGAAGAAATGAAAAAGAATCTTGCTCACTTCCTTGTAGAATCGGGTACAAACTTCAGTATCATGATGGACGAAAGTACAACGGTTTCCAATAAAACTTGTTTAATAATATATTTACGTTTGTCCTTTGAGGGAATTGCTTGCAATTATTTTTTTGACATTGTTGAATTAGAAAGTGGGACAGGAGAATGCATTTTCAGCACACTGTTAGCAGCTCTTGAAAAGTATGGCATTACAAATTATGTAATAAAGAAACACCTTGTAGGTATCACACCAGATGGTGCCTCAACAATACTTGCCCCTTACAAAGGCGTAGGCGATCTACTGCGTAGTCATTCACATAAGGATTTAACTGTCGTTCATTGTATGAACCACAAAATGGAATTAGCTGTCCACGATGTTATGAATGATGTAGCAGATGTATACCATGTTGTTGTTGTTGTGGTCTTCAGTCCCCAGACTGATTTGATGCAGCTCTCCATGCTATTCTATCCTGTGCGAGCTTCTTCATCTCCCAGTACCTACTGCAACCTACATCCTTCTGAATCTGCTTAGTGTATTCATCTCTTGGTCTCCCCCTACGATTTTTACCCTCCACGCTGCCCTCCAATACTAAATTGGTGATCCCTTGATGCTTCAGAACATGTCCTACCAACCGATCCCTTCTTCTGGTCAAGTTGTGCCACAAACTCCTCTTCTCCCCAATCCTATTCAATACTTCCTCATTAGTTATGTGATCTACCCATCTAATTTTCAGCATTCTTCTGTAGCACCACATTTCGAAAGCTTCTATTCTCTTCTTGTCCAAACTATTAACCGTCCATGTTTCACTTCCATACATGGCTACATTCCATACAAATACTTTCAGAAATGACTTCCTGACACTTGAAGCTATACTCGATGTTAACAAATTTCTCTTCTTCAGAAACGATTTCCTTGCCATTGCCAGTCTACATTTTATATCCTCTCTACTTCGACCATCATCAGTTATTTTGCTCCCCAAATAGCAAAACTCCTTTACTACTTTAAGTGTCTCATTCCCTAATCTAATACCCTCAACATTACCCGACTTAATTCGACTACATTCAATTATCCTCGTTTTGCTTTTGTTGAGGTTCATCTTATATCCTCCCTTCAAGACACCATCCATTCCGTTCAACTGCTCTTCCAAGTCCTTTGCTGTCTCTGACAGAATTACAATGTCATCGGCGAACCTCAAAGTTTTTATTTCTTCTCCATGGATTTTAATACCTACTCCGAATTTTTCTTTCGTTTCCTTTACTGCTTGCTCAATATACAGATTGAATAACATCGGGGAGAGGCTACAACCCTGTCTTACTCCCTTCCCACCCACTGCTTCCCTTTCATGTCCCTCGACTCTTATAACTACCATCTGGTTTCTGTACAAGATGTAAATAGCCTTTCGCTCCCTGTATTTTACCCCTGCCACCTTTAGAATTTGAAAGAGAGTATTCCAGTCAACATTGTCAAAAGCTTTCTCTAAGTCTACAAATGCTAGAATCGTAGGTTTGCCTTTCATTAATCTTTCTTCTAAGATAAGTCGTAAGGTCGGTATTGCCTCACGTGTTCCAGTATTTCTACGGAATCCAAACTGATCTTCCCCGAGGTCGGCTTCTACTAGTTTTTCCATTCGTCTGTAAAGAATTCGTGTTAGTATTTTGCAGCTGTGGCTTATTAACCTAATTGTTCGGTAATTTTCACATCTGTCAACACCTGCTTTCTTTGGGATTGGAATCATTATATTCTTCTTGAAGTCTGAGGGTATTTCGCCTGTTTCATACATCTTGCTCACCAGATGGTAGAGTTTTGTCATGACTGGCTCTCCCAAGGCCGTCAGTAGTTCCAATGGAATGTTGTCTATTCCGGGGGCCTTGTTTCGACTCAGATCTTTCAGTGCTCTGTCAAACTCTTCACGCAGTATCGTATCTCCCATTTCATCTTCATCTACATCCTCTTCAATTTCCATAATATTGTCCTCAAGTACATCGCCCTTGTATAGACCCTCTATATACTCCTTCCACCTTTCTGCTTTCCCTTCTTTGCTTAGAACTGGGTTTCCATCTGAGCTCTTGATGTTCATACAAGTCTTTCTCTTATCTCCAAAGGTCTCTTTACTTTTCCTGTAGGCAGTAACTATCTTACCCCTAGTGAGATAAGCCTCTACATCCTTACATTTGTCCTCTAGCCATCCCTGCATGTATACCATATACCGTTTTTTTTAGATTCCTTATATTCTGTGTTTCTTCGAAGTCCCAAAAATCAGAGACAACTACAAAGTGTTTCACAAGAATTATCCTCGCAGCTATTAAAACTAGGCCGTATTTTTCGCGTACGTTAGGTTGCTTCCTCACTTAATGCTGTTCGAGCTTTTCTTGAAATTCACAGTTCTCTTGTCCATCTTTTTGAAAAACTGAGACATGATGGTTCCTGATCAACTCAGGAGAGATCTAAATTTGGAGGTTTACTAAAACATCTCACAAAGTGGTTGCTTGTAATGGAATTAGTTGTGCTTCATGAGGCCCTAGAAGTTCTGCAAGTATAATCATTCTTTATGCAAAAGACAAATTGTTCAGTCCTTAAAGCAAAACAGGAAATTGACGTGGCTATAAGAACTCTTGAAACACTGAAAACGCCTCTAAAATTAAGATGATAGTACAAGAGATGGAGGAAAAGCGCACATTCAAAGGGGTATTAATGAAAGAACCAACTTGTGATGAATATAACAGCTTTCAGACATTTCGGAAGAAATATTTTCAGTCTTTGGTAGACAATATAAAAAATCGCTTTGAGGACTTGAATTTCTTTTCGGGTGTAGCCGTATTAAATTCAGATACATGGCCTTCAGATGATGGTGTTTTACGTTGACATGTCAATTTCTCGATTGTGTAATAAGGTGGATTGTAAATTACGTGAATGCACGTGTGCGTTACTAGTTAAAGATTTTCGAATCTATAGAGAAAATCCTCAACACATGCTGAATTCTGTGAAGGAACTTTTGAAAGCAGTCGAAGTTATACCTATATTTACGGCTGAATGTGAACGCGGATTTACTGCCATGAATTTAACACTGACTGATCAGAGAAATCACTTACAAATTCCGACACTTTCAAATCTACTTCTCATTTCAATAAATGGACCTCCACTTCATTGCTTCGATGTAGAAAAATTTGCAGCAAGGTGGATAAGAAAAAGAAGCCTTGCTTCTCAGCACCATAGTGCCATTGACAAACCAACAGGCAAACCCTCGAATCTTCAGGAGCAGTCTCATTCATCTCGTCTCTTCAACTAAACTCTTTAAGTTAAAATGACAATTATACACTTTAGTACTAGCTGAACCGGCCACACTTTGCTGTGGCTTTGTCTTAATACGATGATTTAACAAATTAACATTCACTTATAATTTCAGAGTGTTAAAGTTAAGCACAAAACAAAACAAAAATTTTTATTTTACATTTTATTCATCTCATATTTTAGTATAGTTTAAGTATCGTATATTACATGAATCATTTACAAAGTTGTTAATTAACTACATATGAAGATTTATTAATTTTATAAATGAGGTAAGTAAACTCTGCATTGCCCGGATGTCTCTACCTTCCCCTTATGTCCATCTCCTTCTTTTCCCACTCCCCATCTTCTTCTGCCCTTCTCTCTGTCCATCTGCTTTTCTCCTCTATCACCTCCTACAACCTCCGTCACTCTCCCCTTCGCTAAGGTCAATTTCTCTCCCCCTCTAAGTAAATCTCCTCCTTCCCTCTCTTTCTGTCCCTGCGACATCCAACATTTACATATTGAAAGCAGTAATTTGCGTCTACAATTGCCATAAGGACAATGCTGAATGTTTTTTTGTAGTTGATGTATTCACTTCACTTCCAGTATTCGGAGGACACATAATTTGCACATGTTTGACATGTATGGCCCCTATGCAGTGAGGGAAATTCCACTTCACTTCGAAAAATCTTGCTACCTTCTGCCATTCTTCAGTATCCTTTGGAATCTGAAAAGTAAAACATACTCATTACTTTCCCTATTTTTTTCAGACTGATGACACAGTATCAAAAGATGACGGCAATATATCTCTTGAAGAACATGTACCTCCCACATATGTCAAGCACATATTTTCAAATGTTCTTTTTAAAGCGCCCTTAGGGGACTATGAACAGCAAACTCCGAGCATCGAAACATTGGTTGCTAAACCTAGCTGTGAAATTGTACACTCCTGGAAATGGAAAAAAGAACACATTGACACCGGTGTGTCAGACCCACCATACTTGCTCCGGACACTGCGAGAGGGCTGTACAAGCAATGATCACACGCACGGCACAGCGGACACACCAGGAACCGCGGTGTTGGCCGTCGAATGGCGCTAGCTGCGCAGCATTTGTGCACCGCCGCCGTCAGTGTCAGCCAGTTTGCCGTGGCATACGGGGCTCCATCGCAGTCTTTAACGCTGGTAGCATGCCGCGACAGCGTGGACGTGAACCGTATGTGCAGTTGACGGACTTTGAGCGAGGGCGTATAGTGGGCATGCGGGAGGCCGGGTGGACGTACCGCCGAATTGCTCAACACGTGGGGCGTGAGGTCTCCACAGTACATCGATGTTGTCGCCAGTGGTCGGCGGAAGGTGCACGTGCCCGTCGACCTGGGACCGGACCGCAGCGACGCACGGATGCACGCCAAGACCGTAGGATCCTACGCAGTGCCGTAGGGGACCGCACCGCCACTTCCCAGCAAATTAGGGACACTGTTGCTCCTGGGGTATCGGCGAGGACCATTCGAAACCGTCTCCATGAAGCTGGGCTACGGTCCCGCACACCGTTAGGCCGTCTTCCGCTCACGCCCCAACATCGTGCAGCCCGCCTCCAGTGGTGTCGCGACAGGCGTGAATGGAGGGACGAATGGAGACATGTCGTCTTCAGCGATGAGAGTCGCTTCTGCCTTGGTCGTATGCGTGTTTGGCGCCGTGCAGGTGAGCGCCACAATCAGGACTGCATACGACCGAGACACACAAGGCCAACACCCGGCATCATGGTGTGGGGAGCGATCTCCTACACTGGCCGTACGCCACTGGTGATCGTCGAGGGGACACTGAATAGTGCACGGTACATCCAAACCGTCATCGAACCCATCGTTCTACCATTCTTAGACCGGCAAGGGAACTTGCTGTTCCAACAGGACAATGCACGTCCGCATGTATCCCGTGCCACCCAACGTGCTCTAGAAGGTGTAAGTCAACTACCCTGGCCAGCAAGATCTCCGGATCTGTCCCCCATTGAGCATGTTTGGGACTGGATGAAGCGTCGTCTCACGCGGTCTGCACGTCCAGCACGAACGCTGGTCCAACTGAGGCGCCAGGTGGAAATGGCATGGCAAGCCGTTCCACAGGACTACATCCAGCATCTCTACGATCGTCTCCATGGGAGAATAGCAGCCTGCATTGCTGCGAAAGGTGGATATACACTGTACTAGTGCCGACATTGTGCATGCTCTGTTGCCTGTGTCTATGTGCCTTTGGTTCTGTCAGTGTGATCATGTGATGTATCTGACCCCAGGAATGTGTCAATAAAGTTTCCCCTTCCTGGGACAATGAATTCACGGTGTTCTTATTTCAATTTCCAGGAGTGTATATGTGGACAATAATAATTGTGACGAATTTGTTCAAACAGAAACAGAAGAGCTCAAATTAATTCGATTTTAGAAAGAAGTGTTTTTAACAGTTCTTTAATATTCATTTTAATTTGCTTAAGAATGCCAATAAAACATTACTTAAATGAAATCAGTATTGAATTTTGCGTGCATACCTTTATGTAATTCTTCAACACTAATGAAAAAGCTTCACATACCTCTGGCACTATGAGGGAAATAGCAGAATATGATACTTTAAATAAGTACATTAGTGACTTGTATAAATCGCCAGTGGCTAAAAATCGTAATGTGATGGCCCATAGAATTCTTGGTGAAATACTGTCTTGGCACTTGTTATCTTTCTTTACAATAAGAGGTGTAGTTAACTACCGTAAGTAATTAAAGTCTTCAGTCGACATTCTCGTAAAATTACTAAATAACGCACCATCTTCTGCTTCTAGTTCTTAGGATACTATTTCGTGGACCTTCTTTAAATACTCTCCTCTTCCAACATCGTTTTCTTTTCCTTTGGTTTTTATTTCCGTTGTTAACTGCATGTGCAAGTACCAAGTAGGCCGCCGCTGCGATCACTTTATCATCCATTATACTGCAAGACCGACACACGTGTGGCACAAATTCTGTTGCTTTGGTATAAATTAACCTGCCGCATGCAACATACGCCGTAAGATGTTGCCTGCTGTAGCATGCTACAAGACGACGCATGCCACATTTCCGTAGCATGCCACAATGTTGCAAGACGTCGCCCCAGCGTAGACGAGGCTTTAGAGCCCGGTCTGTATTGTATGGTGGATGTGATGTGTTGGGTGCGAAACTAAAACCTGCAATCAGATCCAAACGTCGTGGAAAACTGTGAATAGGTGTCATCCTACAGCAAGATAACGCTCGCCCACATTCTGCCAAACGGACAGCCAACGCAATAAAAGAGTTGAGATTCGAGGTGCTGGAACATCCACCATACAGTCCAGACCTGGCTCCAAGCAATTTTCACATGTTTGGACCCTTAACGGAAAGCACTGCAGGGAAGAAGATTTGAAAGTGATGAAGACGCCATTGCTGCGGTGCAAAATTGGTCACCGATGCAACCGAAAAACGTATTTTCTGATGAAATAAAAAAAAAAAACTCGTAAAACGTCGGGAAAACTGCATTGAAGTCCAGGACGGTTACGTAGAAAAATAATGCATGTTTTTCTATCATCAGAATAAGTACAGCTTTTCACAAATGTGCCTTTACTTTTTGAATTCCCCCGTATACCTGTATGTAGATGATTTTGTAAATAAGCTTTACCTATAATGTACTTTTAAAGATATAACAAGGGATGGCTTTTCTGATAGTGCATACGCGTGAACAGTGAGTTTCGGCATTAACATCTATTTATAAATAACTGTTTAACCATGGGTAACGCCACGGTCCAAGCTAGTAACATATGTAATTATACTAACCCCCTACGACATCCCCCCACTGGTAAAAGCACAAATCGCACACTGCATATTTGTAGAATTCTGAATTCACGCAGACTCTGGCGTTAGTTAACTTGCAGTTGTCGAATGCAGTGGAATCATTAGATATATTCCCGCTTTTGTCAGTCTGAAAATCAAGTATGATGAATGTAGACGTCTGTAGATGTGAACAGGTTTTAATACCCCATGTTTGTCTGCTTGCAGTCGGTAACACTGGCTACTCGAAAACTTCCCAAGAGAGATATCCTAGTGATAGAAATGTACCGGAATTCAGGTCTTTTAAAAGCTTCAAACGCTCCTCGTCTGATACACTAATGTGTGGTATTTTCCGTATTATCTTGCTAATTGTGATCATATTCTCCTCTTGAGCTCCTTTAATGTATGAGTTATTATCCGTCGCACTCCGCCCCAGAGTGAGTTCCTGTTTAGCATTTATAGCAATCTGTCTCATGTCCTAAAAGTAACCCACAAACATTTGTAGAGGAACGCATGCAGTAAATCGCTTGTACTCTACAACTGCTCTATCCTCCGGATCGTCTATGAATCATCCCGCATTTTCTAAAGCACTGAAATCCGTGGTTGATGTATAGACATATGCTTTAAGGGTTGATGTTATGCCACATTGTGTGCACGGTCGATCTCGGACCAACTGAGTTGATAGCGTATCTCTTGAAACAGGGATGCTGAGGCGTTACGTGTAAACTTGACTCACACTGTATCCGCCGTCGGTTTCATTGAATGACCCCTCCAAATATATGAAACTCTTGCATGGAAGCGTCAGCGCTTCTTGGTGCTGGAGGACAATCCTAATTTCACAATTCTTGTTAAATGTGGTTGAAGTGTAAGGTTTATGTGAGAAGTATTTCTGAAGTATAATTCTCTTATCATTCTCTACTGAACTGGTTATACTGAGTGACGTCATCATTGCGAGTTTTCAAGCCAACTGATTTAAGAAACTCGTAGTTGGCACGTGTTATCACTTTGCGGTTCCGCGCCGAAGTGACGTGCGATGGATTGCGTGCAGTGGATTTGTACTGTGTGCCGATCTTGGCTTAGATGTAATCGTACAATGATTTCCCCGCCACGAAAGTCAACAAGTTGATTATTCTGGTTCACAATACGCTACTCCAAATAGTGCAGCGTCTGAACTGTCACTGGAAGGTATATTGCAATGGAAGGAGTTTCAACAGTCTTGTACCTCGTTGCAGCTCAGGGGAAGAATCCGTAAATAATATGAATCAGACGGTCGTTGTGATAGGAGTTCGTTGCAACGTAACACTCCGATTGTGCTGACGGGCAGTATATCCACAGCCTGCTCTGACTTGTAATATTTACTTGGATTTTTCTTCAAAACATGTCGTTTTGTGAAACCCCATAAGCCCTATTGAACCTTTCTGGCTAAAGTCAATCGTTGCATTTACAGTCCTTATTTCATATTTAAGTGTATTGATGTTTGCATGTAGCTCAATAAATTTTCCAGACTATTTTAAGACTTGGTTTAAATCGTCGATATCGTATGCGCCCGGTTCTATTTCCACAATGCCTTTTTCACCATTAATATCCAGATGTAGTTTGTTGTTAGTCTCAGTGATATTTGGGATACCGTTGTACGGCTCCAGTCCAATCAATGAAATACTTCAAACACCAATGCTCAAATCAACTGGAGGGAAGTAATTTGCACGCAATACAGATGATCGTTCTTTTAACGTCAAAGTGTACGACATTACATCTCAACCTCAACTGATGAAGGAATGTTTAAAGCTCTTCCTTATATAGAATGCTTGTTTTTCTTTGTAAATGTCAAGAGAAACATGATGCACAGATGTCCACAGAGGTATGTATTAAAGTCTTGATAGCCCCGATAATTGTAGAGCGCTCGTCTTCTGTGAGTGAAGTATCGCTGTAATTATTCTGGCTGTTACAGGTCACCAAATGAGCCTAAATAGTAGATGTACCCGCATTTACCGTGACGTGTGACACCCAATGGGAGCCAGGGCCTTCAGCAACATCTAAGTTTACAATGGCACATTCACCAGTTTTCCACATAGTCTTCGGTAATGTATCCCGCATAAACACATCATGGAATCTCGGAATGTTTAATTTTTTCTTACAAACTTGAGAAGAGCATCATTTGTGATCCTGTAGGACTGCTAACGGGCTTTTTTCTTTAATTTATGGATACATCAAGCCCTTTCCCGTACGATTTCAAGTATAGTCCTTTCCCGATGGCTCTGGCTTCCATCAAGTGGTAATGTCTTCTTGCCGCTTCTAACTGCGCTTCGGAGTTCTGCGCGTTCTTGACTGTTCGAGCAATAGTTGCAGCACCACCAGCGAGGGACCCTACCGCCGAGAGTGGGGGGATGAGGAACAAGAAAACACCAGACGTCTTGGGTATTGGTAGAATCAGAGGCGCTTTAAGGGATCCTCCTTCTCTTCTTCTTCTTCTTCTTCTTCTTCTTCTCGCGCCTTTCAGAGCGGTTTTAGCTTCATATTTCGCTGTCAGGATACAGTTCTTCAAACAGCTCTGCTTTCACCCTTCTTCTTTTTCTTGTTTACTGCACAACGTGCAGCATTCATAACTCGCTTGAAGTTCATCACTCTTAAACTGCAAATGCTGCAATGCAGTGATGTACACCAATATCCTTTCTTTTCCGTATCGCCTTGCCTTATCTGCTAAAATCCTATCTCCGATGTGATGACTTGAGAGATCTTTATTTGCTACATATGCAATGTCATGTTCTATATACGCTTCGTCGTGCAGATTAACCCACTTATCACCTCGTGCCAAGCGTTTCCGAATCTTTGTTGCATGTCCACAGTAGCTATACCCCGGAATGTGTAATACTAGTGGCAGTTTGTCTTGTCTCGAATACCACTCCTCCTATAATGCGTCTCATAGCACGCATGTTATGCTACTGCGGTGGTTGTGGACTGTGCATGTGCAAATCGTTAGCATTAATCCACCTGTTTTGTGCTGCAGGAAACCCATGCAATTTGACTAGTGCTCTATTTCCCCCTCTCTCTACGAGAAACATATCCGGTTCTGAGCTTTTCTGCAACTCCTCGGTGTCTATGCAACCTGCAGTTTCCTCGCCTTTACGATCCTTCAAGATGTAAGTTCTAGGATTCGTTCTTTGCACTTTGCAAACTGTAAATATCTCTGTTGACCAATTCGGTAGATCTGATTTCTCAAATGCTTTCTTATATTTTGAGATACCTAACAAATGATCTAGATTAAATTTCTGTTTGCATGAATCCGGCATTTTAATGTGATAGTCCACGGCATCACGAACATCGATGTCTGATTTTTATTGTGGTATGTTTGGTTCGATTATACTGAGCAATTATTTCTTGGAGGGTATCTGTCCATTTGTATGATACGCGAAGATTAAAACGCATCCACATTTGACCTTTTATTGTTCTTTTCAGACGCTCCACGATACTTGCTTTCAGGTAGGTGAATGTTGTGACGTATTCCATACCGCTGCATCACGGTCCTGGAAAACCTATTGTAAAACTCTCCACCGTGATCGGTTTTGAAGTTGTCTGGGGATCGATTCGTCCCTGTATGCAGCAAGCACTCAAACACATTCGCGAGATTTCTACCCGTTTTTGTTTTAACAGGTAATGCCCAGGCAGGTTAGGAGTTTGTATGAATAAACATTTAAATATATTTTAATTCATTAATCTTATGTGAATATTCCCTGATATATATAAGATCAGCCTGCCGTAAGTCACCCAAACCTTCAATCATAACATGCTTACGAGGGCATGTTTTGAGTGCTGCTTTGTGAAGTTCTCGAACTACTGTCTCCACACTTATTCGATGATGTCTCTCTCTCTCCAAGCTCATAAAATTGTTGAAACGGCCTCATCCGAATGAGCTGTATAACCTGCAGCAGCTCATGCCATTAGTAGTCATAGTCGATCTATTCTCTAGTCGGGGTCGTCATAATATATATACTGTGGCATCACTGCTTTATGCACAATGTCAATACCATCGCCGTTACTGTTCTTGTTCTTGTTTTTGTTTTCGTCATTAGGTATTGGTTTTATAATGGTTTTATATTTCTTGTTGCTCAGGATTTTTGCTGATCTTATGTACATCAGTCAAATGCAGTATTTCTCGGTACATTTACCTATCAGTAACTGAATAATTTATAGTTCTTTTTGGTGGGTCTTAGGAAAATAAGATTTATAAACCCAGGTGTCTTCTCAAACCGTTATCACCAATCTGTGTTGTGTCATCAGTTACGTGTATATGCTGCGTGCCCAACATGTGCAGTCTTCCCCTGCTAACGCCAAATGTTCTGTCTATCTAACCAGGGACGTGACGGATAATGAATTCGTCAATGCAACACCATCGTTATCACGTGGTTTTGTTTTTGCCAAGAGCTGCCTGTGAAATACAGTAAACGGCTTAAAGGCCTCTCTTGGTGTTTTCTGTCGATCCATATGCCCTAACCTTAATAACCGTAATTTCTCTCGAATGGCTTCCCGCGCTTGAATGACTTTCTGCTTCGATAACATCTCGATGTATACTACTCAGACGTCTCTATAGCCTGAGACTTTACACATCCGCTCTTGTTCCTCTTGTTATCTGCCTTCTCCCCTTCTCAACAACAAAAACCTCTACATTTATTTTCCCCTCAATAGCCTCGATCTTTTCAGTTAAGTCGGTTACTTTCTTACCGATTTCATTAATTACCTCATTTAATTCAATGAACATTCTCAGAACAGTCTGGTAATACGTCTCTAGCTCCCTGCTCATACCTCCAACTTTATCCCCAATAGCTTGAATCCATGTACAAGCGAGTGTTCTGTCTGCGTACACCCATCCTCTCGGGTTGAGAGCTAGACGTGTACCAGAATTTGTCCATGGTGCAGCGTATAATCATGTACTCACCTCTCTTACCAGGTTATATACACAGAAACTCTTGGAAGTTTCGCTTGTACCAGCCATCATTCAATTTTCTTGTTTTATCAATAACGACAAACCCATACTGTGAATGATTCCAGCAATCTGCACATATTTTTAGAAAATCATTGAACAACATGTCAGTTCGTACATGTGCATGGTAAATGTGTTTTAAATTCAGATTTTCTTTTCTGAAGGTAATTATGAGGTTCTAATTATCCCTAACCAACGGTTTCCAGAATCTGGAATATGTTTTTCCTATATAAAATATTTCAGCACCCATATGACGACCGCAACAGAAATATTTTCGAGTTTGCTCTTGGTTTTCCACAGGAACATCGTCAAATACGAAGATAGTGTTTGACTGTGCTTTTTCAGGTGGGAGGATATCACTGCTTTCGCTGAACGTCGTGTACGTAACACCTTTTATACCACGCGATGTCTCCTGTAATGGCTCATACTTGGGCTGAAATACTGTTTTTGACAATACGGGAACATGTTCAAATCGGACTCCATCTACATGTGTTAGCAGCGTCATGACATAAGATGGTTCAAATGGACTTAACATCTGAGGCCATCAATCCCCTAGAACTTAGAACTACTTAAACCTAACTAACCTAAGGCCAACACACACATTCATGCCCGAGGCAGGATTCGAACCTGCGACCATAGCAGTCGCGTGGTTCCGGACTGAAGCGCCTAGAACCGCTCGGCCAGCACGGCCTACACCATGACGACATAAGCCTTGTCACATTTGGATGGACCTACAATGAGAAAGTCCTTGTGGTGATGATGTTTCACCCACCCTGCCATGACACTGCGTCAGGTACTGACATGTAGTTGGCATATATAAACTTGTAAGGCAGGCAATAGTATGTGTAGCCACTATAGCTGCATCACTTCACCAACTTAGCTACATTGGCTAGTAGAGAAATGCGCTATTTATTTTGCCCGTGAAGAGTCACTTCATCTTTCATTCAATGACGGTGAAGAGAGGCTTGGGGCATGATATAGGTGTAGAATTGAAAATAATGATATTAATAAGTGTAGTACTTGGACTATGGTGAGAGAGGTATGAAATAAAACACGAACACCGTTTGAGATTATATATACATACATTATTTATTTAAATTTCATACATCAGGTGCAGATTTAAAAAAATCATCAGACTCTTTATCTTCTTCTTCTTCTTCTTCTTCTTCTTCTTCTTCGCACCTGTACAGGTTCTGTTTTGATTCTGCGTTCATGTGCAAACAAAGTTACTGCTCCAAATCATCACCATGTACACTATGCAGACGTGGGAAGTTTACATCATTGTATGCGGATTCTAGGCTCGACAACCAATGACTCACGCTCTCCAATGCAAGGGGTAGCGCAGTATCCAGGTCGTGTAACTTCATAACTGAGGCGTGCCGTAGATACACACACTTGTCAGCCGATTTCACACGTAGTGCAGAGTGACGCTGTTGTAACAGATAATGTCACAATGTCACACTACTAAGGCGAATGTCCGGGGGGGGGGGGGCGGAGGGGGCGGGGGTGGTACGAATTGGATAACTCATTTGCTGATTGATGTAGCACTCTGCAAGACATATTTCGTCCTAGCCGAACTGAAAAATGAAGTTATTGATGCGTTTACGATTTATATTCCCACATGCAAGGCCCAGTAACGATGTGCTTCTATACCCAAGCATCTGCCCTGTGTGCCGGCACTAGCAAAGGGATGTTCTGCTGGCATGTGTCGTGTGTCAGTGACCAGTACTGTCCTGTATCTTGCTGTTGTTTAGGACCACCAGCAGCGTTCGATGTGTTGGGACGAGACTGCGCGTCCTCATCACACAAGTCGATGAATGGGACAGACAATAACAGCTCCTTGCCCTGCTCCAGCAAACGGGCTACGTATGCTACAGAATCCCACGTCCTCGCTACGGGTCTGACGTTCTGGAGGCTGTTGCTGCCGCAGGTTCAGATGTCGGTGCAGGTCTCGACATGATGGCAGCTGAGTTTGCTACAAGTCTGGCCACCGCAAAGATCGACATGTTGGCGCTCGCCGCTGCAAGCTTGGACTTGTAAGACATCAGATCACTTGAAGTTTGCGCCTGTAGTTTATATATATATATATATAATTATTTATTTATTTTGTGCTCTCATGTTATCGCCAGTCTGATTTAAATATTTGCCATTACATCGACTTAACACGTTTAAACAAGAATAAATTGCATCTCTGAGCAAAATGGACCTACTCCATATCTTTCTGTCAAGATCTTTGCTAGAAGCAACACTTGGATGCTGGCCAAGTTTCGTTGTCACAGTGTAAATAAATACAGACTGTGTAAAAGTAAGCGAAGTGATGTACCAAGTGGCCAACAAAATGGAAGCCAACAGATGGACACTAACGAAAAAGGCGAACCACACTGTCCGAGTAAGTAAGAAACAAAATTTTGCATCCATATTGACAGGTAAACAGTATGCATGGCGATACTTTAAAGTGTGTTCCATCTTCTTGTCACAGAGCCTGCAACCAGCATTATGCTAGAAATAGTGAAGTAACTTCTAGAAAACCATCTGAAGATGAACCTGAAAAAGTTAAAAAATCGGTTCATGCAATAATAAATAACTATTAAAAAAGTGACTGGGTGCAGTTTCATATATTTACGTCCAGTTAACGGTCATGGGTTCTAAAGTATCCATAATGGATAACCTTAATCTTCTTCCTCTTCTGCTGCTGCTGCTGCTGGCTGACTGAGCGAGGCTGGGGTCACAGAGCTGCTGAGCCTGCCCCATACCCCCTCCAGTGGCGTCGCCAGATACCACCATCCTACTGGCTGAAGTCTATCACATAACCAGATTTAGGGTTGCTATTGGTTCTTGCCCTTTTTCTCTGGCCCGCTTTCTTGGACTACATCATGAGAGAGGTGGTGTTGGAGGGGTGGGGGAGGGGGGTGGGGGGGGGAGGCAGACCGCTCTCTGGTGGTTGTGTTGTGAACTAGTTCAGTCGGTCTCCAACCCTCAGGGTGAACACCTATAGCTCATGTGGAATAGGGCAAAGCTATGGATACTGCCCTCAGCTGTGGGCTTGCATGTAGTACACATATTAAATTCATCCCTGCTCATCGTCAGCATTTCCTCAGTTGTTCACATGGATGCATGTGCCAGAGTGGGAGAGCATCTCACCTCTCGTGATTCAGCTGGACTTTTAGCAAACACTTTACATTTACAGCACACGCATTTATCAGTTTGAGCTGCGAAGCGTAACTTAGTCTGTATTTGACTTCACCAAATATCAATGCTATCGACACAGTCCTCAGATGCTAATATAATACTCCTTCTCCAGCACAGACATCTCGTCCATTGAACACAGTAAACAGTTACGTCCATCCTCCCAGTCCAGCAGCTAGACACAGAGTGAGTCCTTTCTCACCATTTTTCCTCAGACCACCATCTTTGATTACGTCATGGGAGGGGAGAGGGACGACAGTGGCCTTTGGTGGTAATACTGTGAACTTGGTCAATTGGACCTGGACCTCATGGTGAACACACTGGGTGGAGCTACTGTCTGTAACAACTCAAATTGTTTAAATAAACAATGCATGCAAAATAGAGGCTAACGTCCATGCTATCCAGCAGCCCAGCGCAGACTGAGTCCTCCTCCTGCCAATTTTCAGATGGTGCAGGGAAGATAGGGCAGGGGAGGGGATGAGAGGGGGAGGGAGGGAGAGGGGGAGGGGGGGAGGAGGGAGGGTAGGGAAAGTGCGTTAGGATAGTGCAGATAGCCCAAATGTCCTATTTTCCCGTCAAAATTTGAATTTCCCGTCACATCAGTGCAACGTTGCCACAGCTATGGCTGTCGTTTGGATTCGCCATCTTGAATAAATTTGGCAGCAATTCAGAGTGGGGTGACGCTGGCTAATATCTACTACTACTACTACTACTACTACTACTACTACTACTACTACTGCTACCACTACTACATGTTCTACTCTCACAAACTATTAAAATTTTAGTGATGTCTGATGACCTCTTCACACCAGTTTTTGTGCGAACAGTTATCACAAGAAAATTAGATCTAGTAAAAGTAACACATTTAAGACACCCCTTGAAATTTCATCTGTAGGTCTTATGAACAGAACAGTTGATTCCTCTCTTATACAAATAATGAAATTAATTTTGTTCTGCCGACCTCCGCGCACCAAGAATTGCACAACCAATATATACTCCCTTCTTGTATTAAATTGTGCCTCCCTACTTCATCACATACAAATTCAATTCATCATTACATTATGCAAAACATAAAATCTTAACAACTGCACATGGAAAGACCCTTATTTATACACAATTTTTTTCACACTACACTCTTCACCCGCAAGGTACAACTCTGTTGCCGTTGTCACATAAAATATTTACCTCGCCGGTTTGGATATCTTTTGATTCTCACTTTTTCCGCTTTTCGCCTGCTGTAATTCGAGCCCTCTTCACCAAAGGACTTTTGCGTTTGCAGACAAATTTTGTGACTACCGCTGGAACACCATTTTTAGTTTCGAGAAATCCATTTCAGCCCAATATCATCATTAGCGGATAACCCAACACATTTTATGTCTCTTGCGCTCTCTTTGTGGTTGCGCTGCTTAAAATTACTCTCCATTTTATCCACATTACTGGCATTGTTCCTATTCAAACGTCGAGAAGTTCACCGATTATTCTAATTGCCTTCGTTAAGCCCACCTGCACTTCTCTCATTTACTGACATCAGCATACATTGTCAACGCGGGTGTCATCGATGTTACTGTGCAACTGAGTACGTGGAATGAAATTAGCAGTGGCCTAATACCGTGGAATCGACATGTCCCCCGTTTACAGTACGTGTCAGCTGCGCCCTGAAATTGCGCTTTTCCCTAAAGTTTACAATTTTGCATTGTCCGTCGATACGTGTATACATATAAATTTTTAACCAATTTGCATAAATCTTTCGTGATGCGTCGTTTTTTGGTCTTAGAGTGTATTTATGTTTTTTGTACACTGAAGTACCAAAGAAACTGGTATAGGGATGCATCTTCAAATACAGAGATATATAAACAAGCAGAATACTGCGCTGCGGTCAGCAACGCCTATATAAGGGAACAAATGTCTGGCACAGTTGTTAGATCGGTTACTGCTGCTACAATGAGAGGTTGTCAAGGTTTAAGTGAGTTTGAACGTAGTGTTATAGTCGGCGTACGAGTGATAGGACATAGCTTCTCCGAGGTAGTGATGAAGTGGGGATTTTCCCGTATGACCATTTCACGAGTGTACCGTGAATATCAGGGATCCGATGAAACATCAAATCTCCGACATGACTGTGGCCAGAAGAAGATACCGCAAGAACGGAACCAACGACGACTGAAGAGAATCGTTCCTCGTGACAGAAGTGCAATCCTTGCGCAAACTGCTGCAAATTTCAATGCCGGGTCACCATATCATTGAAATGGGCTTTTGGAACCGAAGGCCCACTCGTCTATCCTTGATGACTGCACGACACAAAACTTTACGCCTCGCTAGGGCCCGTCAGCATATACATTGGACTGTTGATGATTGGAAACATGTTGCCTTGTCGGACGAGTCTCGTTTCAAATTGTATCGAGCGGATAGACATGTACGGATATGGAGACAACCTCATGAATCCATCGACCATGCATGTCAGCAAGGGAGTGTTCAACCTTGTGGAGGGTGTGTAATGGTGTGGGGCGTGTGAACTTTGAGTGATATGGGACCCCTGATACGTCTAGATACGGCTCTGACAGGTGACACATATGTAAGCATTCTGTCTGATCACTTGCATCCAGTCGTGTCCATTGTGCATTCCGACTTACTTGGGCAATTCCAGCAGGACAATGCGACACCCCACACGTCCAGAATTGCTTCATAGTGGCTTCGGGAACATTCTTCTGAGTTTAAACGCTTCCACTGGCCGCGAAACTCCCCAGACACGTACATTACTGAGAATATCTCGGATGCCTTGCAACGTGCTGTTCATAAGATGTTAAATCCAACCTCGTCGTCAAATATGGGTGTCTAGGAAAGCTTCATTATCGGATCGCTAGACAACATTCAAAGAAATCGTATTAATAAGTCTTATTACAAGAGGAAAAGATTACAAAACTTTGTCAGTTTCACAGAAGTGTCGCAAGCAAAGGGTGACATGAAAAATAAGCAATGTTGTTCAGTATAAACGATTCCCAAGTCTGTGTTACATAGATTTTACAAGCAAAGTAACTAGTGTCAATGCTGCTATCGAACTCGATAATCTTGAACTCTTCAACTGGGCCGCGACCAGTCGGGAGCGTGGACGCCTTGACGTCCTGATGGGCTGGAAGCTGTCGCTACAGGGAACGTCACCTCCAGCCGTACCTCACCACCCGGTTTTCGCTCTGGTGGAAACGTGCCCGGAAAACCTCAAGAAGCGTACGCATCCACCTCCTGAGGCCCATAGCAAGATGTAGAAGGCGTCGGTTGCTGCGGCGCCGGCGGCTCCACCGGTAGGACGAGAGGAGGCGGAGGAGGCGAAGGCTCCGTCTCCGTGGGGACGTCCCGCGTTGTCGTGATGACACCGTCTGGCGGCTGCTGTGGCCGCGCCGTCTTCGTGATACGTGAATCTGGGGGAAGAAGCAGGGAAGGATCACCGTACACATGACAGTGGCGAAACTGATTGTGATGTCGGCGCTGCAATCCGTCTGGGCCTGAAATGAGGTACACGCATGCGCCAAGTCGACGAAGGGTCTCGCCTCGCACCCACCATCTGCTGCGGCTAAGAACCCTGTAAAAGACAATAACACACGGCACGAAACGGCACTTGCGACCTTCCTCCGGCGCCGGGCTCAGAGGAGGGTGGAACAGGTAGAGCGGTGTCCGATGGTGGCGGCTGTGACACGATTCCGCCGGCGATGGTCCATCTCGTGGATGCGAACGATAAGAGGCGAGAAACAGTTGCAATGCTTGATCCTAGTGTGTGCGGAGCGAAGCTTAGCAGTCTGCTGCTTGAGGGTTCTGACAAAACGTTCCGTACCGAGCGAGGTGGCGCAGTGGTTAGCACACTGGACTCGCATTCGGGAGGACGACGGTTCAATCCCGCGTCCGGCCATCCTGATTTAGGTTTTCCGTGATTTCCCTAGATCACTTCAGGCAAATGCTGGGATGGTTCCTTCGAAAGGGCACGGCCGATTTCCTTCCCCATACTTCCCGAATCCGAGCTTGTGCTCCGTCTCTAATGACCTCGATGTCGACGGGACGCTAAACACTAATCTCCTCCCTCCTCCACAAAACGTTCCGCTTCGCCGTTTGACTGTGGATGGGACGGTGCACTAGTTAGATGCTGTATGCCATTGGGTTGCGTTCACAGAATGTTTCAAATTCATTTGACGTGAACTGAGTGAGCCGTGGGCTGCTCGTGTTCGCTTCACCTCGTATTTTACATCCTGTTTTTTTTTCTTTTTTTTTTTAACAATACCGCCACCTCGGTATGTTAGTTTCAATTTCGTTTGTCACTGCGTTGTTGCTTTGCTTGCCCGTGAGCGGCAGCAGCAGCGCTTACCGATATAGCCCTGCCGCATTATCATTGTTGTCTGCTATTACTTCCCGGTTCACGTCTGTCGTGCTGCGAGTAGGAACGCGCCTGCAGTGCAGTTCGGACCTGCCAGTCGTAGAGTTGGGACGCGGCGGAAGTCAGTCGGATTGGAGCAGTAGTGAGGCTCGGATAGCCGTGACTCGCCCGACCGTCGCCGGCACACATGACTTGAACTGGGGACGGTCTCGGTTGATCGTCGGTTGGTCGTCGGTTGGTCGTCTTACCAGACGACGTGTATTTGCTCGCTGGTCGCTTACGGGTTGGCGGTGTGTGTCTCAACTTGTGGTTCGGCCGTGTCATTGCTCGGTCGCTGCTTTTAGCATTGGTTGCGATCTTCGTCATAGTCTTTGTGAAATTGTGTGTAGCTTGTGATCTCAACTGCTCAGTTATTTTAGTGCTGTCTCCGTGCTGGTGTGCGAGCAGTCGGTCGGTTGGTGTGGATCAGCCAGGAAATCTCCGCGCGGCGCAGTGGGCTGGGCCCACTGCCGGTCTACACGCAGTGTCGGAGTGTGTGGGAGCTGTTCCGATTGCTACGAGGTTCGTGGCTCACCGACCCAGGACATTAAAGTTCAGTGGTTATTTAATGACCGAAGACAGTCGGTTCACATTGTGCCGTTGGTTTTCATGGTTGGCTGTTGGGGATATTCACGTGAGCAACAGCGAATGTTCGAGTTGGTGAAAGTTTGGCCACTATCAGGTGGAGTTTAATTGTACACTCATGGAAATGGAAAAAAGAACACATCGACACCGGTGTGTCAGACCCACCATACTTGCTCCGGACACTGCGAGAGGGCTGTACAAGCAATGATCACACGCACGGCACAGCGGACACACCAGGAACCGCGGTGTTGGCCGTCGAATGGCGCTAGCTGCGCAGCATTTGTGCACCGCCGCCGTCAGTGTCAGCCAGTTTGCCGTGGCATACGGAGCTCCATCGCAGTCTTTAACACTGGTAGCATGCCGCGACAGCGTGGACGTGAACCGTATGTGCAGTTGACGGACTTTGAGCGAGGGCGTATAGTGGGCATGCGGGAGGCCGGGTGGACGTACCGCCGAATTGCTCAACACGTGGGGCGTGAGGTCTCCACAGTACATCGATGTTGTCGCCAGTGGTCGGCGGAAGGTGCACGTGCCCGTCGACCTGGGACCGGACCGTAGCGACGCACGGATGCACGCCAAGACCGTAGGATCCTACGCAGTGCCGTAGGGGACCGCACCGCCACTTCCCAGCAAATTAGGGGCACTGTTGCTCCTGGGGTATCGGCGAGGACCATTCGCAACCGTCTCCATGAAGCTGGGCTACGGTCCCGCACACCGTTAGGGCCGTCTTCCGCTCACGCCCCAACATCGTGCAGCCCGCCTCCAGTGGTGTCGCGACAGGCGTGAATGGAGGGACGAATGGAGACATGTCGTCTTCAGCGATGAGAGTCGCTTCTGCCTTGGTGCCAATGATGGTCGTATGCGTGTTTGGCGCCTTGCAGGTGAGCGCCACAATCAGGACTGCATACGACCGAGGCACACAGGGCAAACACCGGGCATCATGGTGTGGGGAGCGATCTCCTACACTGGCCGTACACCACTGGTGATCGTCGAGGGGACACTGAATAGTGCACGGTACATCCAAACCGTCATCGAACCCATCGTTCTACCATTCCTAGACCGGCAAGGGAACTTGCTGTTCCAACAGGACAATGCACGTCCGCATGTATCCCGTGCCACCCAACGTGCTCTAGAAGGTGTAAGTCAACTACCCTGGCCAGCAAGATCTCCGGATCTGTCCCCCATTGAGCATGTTTGGGACTGGATGAAGCGTCGTCTCACGCGGTCTGCACGTCCAGCACGAACGCTGGTGCAACTGAGGCGCCAGGTGGAAATGGCATGGCAAGCCGTTCCACAGGACTACATCCAGCATCTCTACGATCGTCTCCATGGGAGAATAGCAGCCTGCATTGCGGCGAAAGGTGGATATACACTGTACTAGTGCCAACATTGTGCATGCTCTGTTGCCTGTGTCTATGTGCCTGCGGTTCTGCCAGTGTGATCATGTGATGTATCTGACCCCAGGAATGTGTCAATAAAGTTTCCCCTTCCTGGGACAATGAATTCACGGTGTTCTTATTTCAATTTCCAGGAGTGTATTTTCGTTATTTGAAGTCCAAGTCCACCAGCCGGATTTTCTGCCTTGTGGCCGTTAGCGTTCCGGTTACCGGTTCTGGCCGATGGCATAAAATTCAGGTAGTGTCCTTTCCGCCGGCCGCGGTGGTCTCGCGGTTCTAGGCGCTCAGTCCGGAGCCGCGCGACTGCTACGGTCGCAGGTTCGAATCCTGCCTCGGGCATGGATGTGTGTGATGTCCTTAGGTTAGTTAGGTTTAAGTAGTTCTAAGTTCTAGGGGACTGATGACCACAGATGTTAAGTCCCATAGTGCTCAGAGCCATTTGAACCATTTGAACCTTTCCACACCGTGTCGTCGCTGTCCAACATGTATGTGTAGTTTTGATAGCTTATGCATACTTGGTTGTGGGCGGCTACGCCTTTTACGTTTTGGCTTTGGAGTTCCTTGTGTACTGGTCGGTCGGTGGGTCCGTTGACTGTCTCTTGGTTGGGTTACCGGCGGATCAGATATAGTTGCCCCGACTACCTGTCTCTCCTAAGCGAACGTTAATATTTCAAATGCAGACCGACCCCGGAAAACTTCTCAGTGCCGTTGGCTGTACTGACTTTTCTCATTGGTGTTTGATTGTGTATTTTAATGGCTCATAGCCGATGGTTTAAGTTTGTATGCTTTTAGTTGGGTTTTAAATAATGGGCCTTCTGCCTTTTGAATTGTGTTTTTCAATCATGGACTTCCATCCGTGTTAAATTTAAATTTCCTTACTTATTAAGTCTTAGATTGTTTGGGCCTTCAGCCTCCTCTTTTAATATTAAGCATAAAGGTTTGGGCCTTCTGCCACTGAAAATTTATTGAAGTTGTGTTTTTAAATCTTGGGCCTTCAGCCGTTTTAAAAATTAAAGAGGTTGTGCCCTGAAGCCATAAGATTGTGTGACATTTTCAGTCGATAGTTAACCTCGGAAATTTGTACAGTAATGTTTGGACAACTAAAGTTGTGTGTGTTAGAGTGTAACTGACACCCGCTCATTTTTGGCCTCTTTCCACAATTCCAACTACCTTTTCTGTCCTGCGGATTTAACAAGGCGTTTCACTTACAGCCGTTGTTCAACACAGTCATTTCAGACAAACCTTCGAGGCAAAAAATAGAGGGCAACGCCTGAATTGTGCTACGTGACCTTGTCGAGTTCATTGCCACAGCAAAAGGAAACTTGCTGTAAGAGTGTTTCAAAAACGTCCCGCAAAGTCTATGTTCCCACGTTGCCATGGTGATTGCGACTTAGGCCAAGCAGAGAATTTTTGTGGCTGAGCGGAGTGATTTTGCGCACATGTGTGATACTGTGACATCATGTGTTCTATTTGGGTGCCCACACCCTGCCACACACAGTGTCGACGCGCTGTTTCGTACGAACAATCCCCCAGTGTCCTTGGTGAAGCAACTGCAACACTTCTTTTTGCAAAGCTATGGGATCAACGCATGTCACTGTCCACTGCCATTCTGAACAAGAATCACTCCTTTCTGTATAGCTAGGCTATGCCGACGAGCAAAGTATCGGCGCACTACGGAGTTGTTTATCCTAGGGTCTAGGCAATGAGCGAGCGCAAGGTGTGCGAATGTATTTTTGCAAAATGTGCAGATCTGAATCAGCTTCCGTAACCTTTGCAATTTTCCTATAGTTCAGAGGAAAGGATTCAAGCAACTCAGAAGCGTCAAAGTCTGTTGAAAGATGTTAAAATGTGTGAATTCCTAAGGGACCATACTGCTGAGTTCATCGGTCCCTAGACTTACACATTACTTAAACTAGCTTAACCTCACTTATGCTAACAACAACAACACACACACACACACACACACACACACACACACACACACACACACACAATCCTATATCCAAGGGAAGACTCTAACCTCCGGCGGGAGGGGCCGGCTCAAATGGCTCTGAGCACTTTGGGACTTAACATGTGAGGTCATCAGTCCCTTAGACTTTGAACTACATAAACCTAACTAACCTAAGAATATCACACACATCCATGCCCGAGGCAGTGTTCGAACCTGCGACCGTAGCGGTCGCGCGGTTCCAGACTGAAGCGAGGGGCCGGTCAAAGTCCGTGTCAGGGCTAATCGGAAGACGTGAAAGTGCGCCCACATTACCATGTTTAGCTGTCGTCCGATACACACTCTCGCACTGGGATTGAGACAACAACGAAGCCTATCTTTGCAGCTTTTGGGCGGTTCGCGCTGGATGCAACAAGAACTGCAATGGCTTGTGATCCGTTACTAAGCAGAATTTTCTGCCATACACGATGGCCAATGCCTCTTTCCCTACTTGTGAATAGTTACACTGAGCCTTGGATAACACTTATGGTGCGAAAGTAATAGACCTATCTTTGTTACCAATTCTGTGCGAAAGCACTGCACCTATTCCGTAAGAGGAAGCGTCGTCTTGCAACACAACTGGTTTGTCAGAGTCAAAGTGAACCAAGCGTCGATCACTGAGCAATGCTTCTTTCAGTTTTTGTAAAGCGTGTTGGCACTCATAGGTCCAAAGAAAGGGGGATGTTCTTTCGACACAAGCGATGCAAAGGAGCTGCGATTTGTGCAGCATTCGGTATGAACCGAATATTATAGTTCATTTCTCCTAAGACTAACTGCAGTTCTGTGGTATTGCGTGGAACTGACAGGTCACGTATGGCTAACAAGTGTGATTGTAGAAAATTTACACCGTGACTGTTTATGACATCACCAAGATACTGCTACACTTATCCAGTCTACAACTTGGTCCTGGAGCAGCTAAGAAACGAAACAAACCATGTAAATTTGCAATACGATCTTCACGTGTACGACCTGCTTCGATAATATCGTCCAAGTAGTTTGAACAGTTGGGCACTTGTGCAGTCAGCTGTTCCAAATACCGTCGGAAAATGGCGGGTGCGGAAGCACTGTCGAAGGAAAAGGCAAATACCGAAATAAGCACGCACTTTTTGAGGTCCTTCATCTAGTGGTATTTGAAGACACGTCGCGCAAATCAATTTTTAAAAAGTAGCGAGCAGCGCTTAATTTGTCCATGAGATCCTCTGGGCATGGCAATGGATAAATATCAATGACAGTTTGTGGGTTGACTAAGTCTACAGTCAACACAGAGGTTAATGCGAGCTGAAGGTTTGGGGAACAAAACCAATGGACTTGCCCATCGACTAGCTTGTACAGGCGCTATAGCTTCGCTGTCTTGCAATTCTTTAAGTTCAGCAGCGACTTTATACCGTAATGCAATGGGAACAGTTCTGGACCGACAAAATTTCGGCTGCTCATTGTCTTTCTTACTAGTATGTGCAACGAAACTTGCAGACTTGTCTAAACCTTCAGGGAACTCTTTCAGCAAGCGAGCTACACTGTCTTTGGCATTGAGTGCAGTCACTGACAACACATTGTCCTGAATTTGAAATCCCAACAAATCAAACGCATCAAGGCGAAATATATTCTCATAATCGCGTGATTGTAGCACAATGAAAGTCACAATTCGTGTGTGCGAGCGATACATGGCAGGCAAAGTACATTTTCCGACAACTGGAATGTCTTTTCCATTCTAAGCCGTCAGTTGCGTGCTAGTTTTCGACAGTTGTGGGGAGCCTAACAGTTCATGTGTGTTACACAATTCAGCAATGTAACAGAGGCACCCGTGTCCAACTAAAATTTCACCCGTCTTCCAGTAATACGCAAATAAAAAGTTTGATGAACTGGCGTAGCTTTGATGGAACTGTTTGTTGGCTAGTTTTGCTGAAGCCTGTAGCATGCTTGCATTGATCACATGGGCCTTGTGACGAGATTTTTGTGAGTGAGTAGAATTCTTGTTTGTTCCGTGGCAAACATACGGATTTACGTAACCTTGCTTGCCACAAGCTTAACGCTGTGCTTGCCTGGATGGGAGATCTTGGCGTTTGTGACGTGAATAGCACCGTGTGCACGACTTAATTCTCTTCGCCTGTGTACGGAACTGTTTACGCTGGGTGGTGCAGGGGGGCTGTTGCTATCTATGCAGGTCGTAAGCAAGGGATGACAAATTGGTGGCTGCTCAAATGTATCGGCCGCTGCGGCACCTGAATCGTACTGACCTACAATTTGTTCTAAGTGCTGAAATGATGGGTCTGGCCGTTTCAAAACCTGTTCTCTGATATTAGTTACATTGTACATGATAACATCACGCAGCATTTCACCTCAATATAAAGCACGACAAGCACATCTGAATTTTCATTTCTTCGTCATAAGGTGCAAACGTGATAAGATTGTTCTGACCTTTTCTTGCAATTGAAGAATTGGCACCTAGCTGCCACCACATTCACTTGTTGATCATAATAGTTAGTTAGCGCATCTTCAGCCTGATCATAGGAAAGTTCACTCGGAGTGGCGTTAGGGAACAAATTCTGAACGAGGCGGAAGACTGCACTTCCTACCATGTACGTAAAGTAATGTAGTTTCACAGTACCTGGTACGTTATGAACTATTGCTACCACTCGAGCCAGTCCTCGAATTTTTTGTTAGACTGGTGTAAAGCTGGTATGACCGTCGGAGCCACAGTTGTTGCCTGTTGCATTGTATTGGCGGCCTCACTGGTGAGTAAGTAGCTGCTGTACCACGTTTAGCAGCGTGGCGATCTGCTGGGTCTGCATTGTCTACCGGTTGCAGCTGTGGCACCTGAGCAGGGGGTGTATTAATCATACTAGAATAGACAAATGCAATAAACAAACAATGCAAGCAAGGAAAAGAAGCACACAAGCAAAGAAAATTTCTGCAACGCCCGCCTGAAAACACGGATTAGCGAAAACACTACAAGATACTCCTAAAACATGTAAACACACCCCTGCAAAGAAAAGTCAAGGCAGAATTAAGGCGCCAGCAAAACACAGAAGCCCACAACAAAAGAAAATTCATGGCAGCCAGGCTCTGGGTTCTTCTTACGCCTCGTCGCCAAATGTTAAATCCAACGTAGTCGTCAAATATGCCAACGGCCTTCCCGACAGATCACTGATGGTTGGTTGGTTGGGAGGTTTAAAGAGAGAAGGGACCAAACTACGAGATCATCGGTCCCTTTTCCCTAATAAAACAATGCCACAAGGGTGAGAATGAAACGGCCGAAACATACAACACAAAACGGAAAGAAAGGAAAAGCCACAAGAACAACGGGAAGGCAACGAATACTAAAACGAACTAAAGAGAACAAGAAAACAAGAGAGAGACGATAGAAACGGAAGGGAGTAAAACATGAAAGCAGATTACAGTGGCTGGACAACCACGTGAATAAAAAGGGAAAGCCAGTCACTCTGCAACACATTAAAACCTCCACCCTGAAAGCACTAGGGTGGAGGACACGGAGGGACAAAGGACATGCGCTAAAACCTACACAGAAGTATAAAACCAAGTCTCACAAATAAAACGTAAACTACAGCTGCTGTAAAGGCATTGTCGCCTAATCCCGAAGGCAAGATGCTGGGAAAATTAAAAGTCTGCCGCAGAGCGGCTAAAAGTGGGCGGTCCAGCAAGAGGCGGACGACTGTCATTTGGAAGCCACAGCGAGACTGAGGTGGGTCCTCGTGACGGAGTAGGTAACCATGCGTTAGCCACGTATGGCCAATGCGGAGCCGGCAGAGGACAACTGATTCCCTGCGAGAGGCCTGCATGGAAGACTTCCACATATTCATTGTCTCCTTAATGACACACAGTTGTTTGTGCGTGCTGTTATGCCATTCCGTCTCCCAAAGCCGGAAAACCCTGCGGTGTAAGACAGAACGCAGGTCAGCTTCGGAGATGTCTATCTCCAGAAGCGGTTTCCGCGTCACCTGTTTGGCCAGCCTGTCGGCAAGTTCGTTGCCGGGGATTCCGACGTGTCCTGCGGTCCACACAAACACCGCAGAATGGTGGGACTGTTCCAGGGCATAGATGGCCTCATGAATGGACGCTACCACAGGGTGGCGAGGTTAGCACAGGTCGATAGCTTGTAGGCTGCTCAATGAGTCAGTACACAGGAGAAATTACTCTCCAGGGCATGAGCGGATGTACTCAAGAGCACGAGATATGGCCGCCAGCTCTGCGGTGAAAACACGGCAGCCAACTGGCAAGGAGTGCTGCAAAACATGTCCTCCATGAACATATGCGAAGCCTCCGTGACCATCAGCTATTGAGCCGTAGGTGTAAACCATTTCAGAGCCCCGGAACACGTCAAGAATCGAGAGGAGGTGACAGCGGAGAGCGGCGGAATTAACGGAGTCCTTAGGGACATGCAAAAGGTCAAGGCAAAGCTGCGGCCGAGGCGTACTCCATGGAGGCGTACGTGAACGGACGGCAAGTAGAGGTGGTAAAGGGAAGGACTCCAGTTCGGAGAGAAGGGTCTGCAGATGAACCACAATCGTTAGCCCCAATCTCGGCCGTCGATGTGGGAGATGGACTGCTGCGGGCAGGAAAACGAGACGGTAAGTCGAATGCTCAGGGGAACTATGAATGTGTGCTACGTAACTGGCGAGCAGTTGCGCACGTCTGATCTGCAGCGGAGGGTCACCAGCCTCCACCAGTACGCTTGTCACCAGACTAGTCCTAAAAGCTCCTGTCGCCAATTGAACCCCGCAGTGGTGCACAGGGTCGAGTAAATGAAATGCTGAAGGCGCTGCAGAACCATAAACCACATTCCCATAGTCAATTTGGGATCGGACAAGGGCTCTGTAGAGCTGCAGCAGCGTACAGCGATCTGCGCCAAAATTGGTGTTGCTCAGGCAACGGAGAGCAATGAGGTGCTGCCAGCATTTCTGCTTAAGCTGACGAAGATTGGGGAGCCAAGTCAACTGAGCGTCGAAAACCAGTCCTAGGAATTGATATGTCTCCACTACAGAGTGGATCGTCATTAAGATAAAGTGTGGGTTCCAGATGAACAGTGCGACACCGACAGAAGTGTATGACACACGACTTTGCGGCTGAAAACCCGAAGCCGTGGGCTAGAGCCCATGACTGCGCCTTCTGGATGGCTCCCTGGAGGCGCCGCTCAGCAACAACAGTATTGGAGCAACAGTATGAAATTCAGAAGTTATCTGCACACAGAGAAGGCAAGATGGTGGGCCCGACTAGAGTGCTGCAACGCTCCATGTTTGACCGGTCACGGCTCGCCTGTTGACATGGGGACTGAGCCGCTCGTGTCCGGCCCCATAGGACTCGGCTCGGTCACGTACTCGCGCCATGTCTGTTGTCCGGATTCCGGACACGCGGATAACCGAGCATGACCGGTCACCGCTGACGGTTCACCTCACCTCGCCCCGGCTCGCTGCTCTGTACTTTACTGTACAAATCCAACGCCCCCCCCCTCTCTCTCTCTCTATTTCTGTCTCTCTCTCTCTCTCTCTCTCTCTCTCTCTCTCTCTCTCTCTCTTTCTTTTAATACAAAAGTAACGTTTCCAAGAACGGGTACGTTACACAACTAAATTCATTGAGCACTTTCTTTTATAATATTTAGTCCCGTCTTCCTAACGTCCGGGAATTTTGTTGTAAATAAAACATTGATCAGAAGAGACCAATCTGTGTTAATGTAATGAGATGTGTCAAATAGTGCACCTGATTATGCGAATCAGTCCACATATCAACTATCGCAGCACATGTTTTATTAATAACGTCCGCAATAACAGAAGGCATTATACTGTTTCGTATTGCATCAGTTTGTTCTTTGACATGTCTGCTTATAGTAGAGGGATGTGGCATGACATCTGCCACGTTAACTTTTCCATAATGCGCACCTAGATGTATTAATTCTTGGCCTAGTTCTCTGAAACCTTCACCGCAAACAGCATTAAAAGGTCTCATATCTTTAGCACACATTGCAACACACTTTGCTGTAATACTATTTTTTATTACTGCCGGTATTCCTGAAGGAGCTGTATCTTTGTGAGGTTTCTTGCAATTGTGTTTCTTTAAAAGAGTGGTTCCCGATTGGAAACACAATAATGTGGAGCAGTTTATGCACGATACGTATCCAGTAGACGCACTCTTTTCGTCTACAACCACCAAAAATATGCTCCGTACTTGGCTTTTTAGACCTTCCCGTCTCTTCAACTTGTAAACATTGATTTCAATCTTACGTCTTACTGCACTGGTTTCCTCGCACTGCATGATTGTAGAGAGAGAGAGACACACACCACAAATGAGAAGCCCGTACTGGCTGCAGTCTCACACGGATAATGACACGTGTAATGTGTTTGAAGTTGCGTGCTACGTATTCGGTCACGGCTTCTATGCTCGGTCACAAGCCCTAGTGCGGGCAGCCTATCTAGTTAGGATGTGCTCGCCCCATCTCGTATTTTGTGCTCGCTTACTCGGTCATGCAGGACTCTAGGCCCGACAGCCGCTGCTAGACCGTTAATGGCCACTAAAAATAGAGAGACACTCAATATAGAGCCCTGTGGGACTCCATTCTACTGGATATGGATGGAACTATGGGAGTCACCAACTTGGACATGGAAAGTACGGAGCGACAGGAAGTTTTGGATAAAAATCGGGAGTGGTCCCCGGAGACCCTACTCATACAATGCGGCAAGGATATGACGCCACCAAGTCGTGTCGTATGCTTTACGTAAGCCAAAAAGGACTGCAATCAGGTGTTGCCGTCTGGAAAAGGCTGTTCGGATGGAAGACTCGATGGACACAAGATTATCAGTGATAGAGCGACCCTGGCAAAAGCCGCCCTGACATGGAGCCAGCAAGCCACGTGACTCCAGGACCCAACCCAACTGCTGACATACCATACATTCCAGCAGCTTACAAATAACGTTAGTGAGGCTGATGGGCCGATGGATATCCACATCAAGCGGGTTTTTACCGGGTTTGAGCACCGGAATGATGGTGCTCTCCCGCCATTGCGATGGAAATACGCCATCGCACCAGATCCGGTTGAAGATGACGAGAAGGTGTCGCTTGTAGTCAGATGAGAGATGTTTAATCATCTGGCTCTGGAAGCGATCAGGCCCAGGAGCTGTGTCGGGGAAATGTGCAACAGAACTGAGGAGTTCCCACTCTGTAAATGGGGCGTTATAGGATACACTGTGACGTGTAGTGATTGAGATGACTTTCCCTTCCAGTCGCTGTCTGAGAATGCGAAAGTCTGTGGGGTAGTCCTCTGATGCAGAGGCTCGAGCAAAGTGCTCGGCAATCACGTTTTCGCGTTTGCGTCAGTAGATATCACGCCATTTATTGTAACACTGGGGACAGCTGTTGGGGCCTGGTATCCGAAAAGACGTTTGATCTTTGCCCAGACTTGGGAAGGTGACTTGTGGCACCCAATGGTGGAGACGTATCTCTCCCAACTCCTTCTTCCGTTGTTTGACAAGGTAGCGAACACGGGCATGGAGGCCTTTAAACGCTACGTGCTACTCAAGGGAAGGGTGCCGCTTATGCCGCTGTAGAGCTTCCCGACGGGGGCCGCGGGGGAGGAGGATTTGGAAGGGAGAGATTTGGGAGGTGGAGGTATGGACCCCGGATGGGGGGAGGAGGTGGAGGGGGGACAGGATTGGAGTGAGGATACCATGGAAGGAGTGGACACGACGGAGGCAAACAAAGTGGTCAACATCACGGGATGGAGGCGTTCATACTTCTTCCTGGCCTCAGAATAAGAGAGACGATCCAAAGTTTTGAGTTCTTGAATCTTCTTCTCCTTCTGATACGCGGGCCAGTCTAAGGATCTAGGTGAGTGGAGGCCAGGACAACTAACGCACCGAGGTGGTGGGGTGCATGTATGTTCCTCATGAAGAGGACATCCACAATCGCCACAAAGGGGCTCAGCCGCACACCGTGACGACATGTGCCCAAAGCGCAAACACCGAAAACAGCGCATAGGAGGCGGGACGTAAGGTCGCACGTCGCACCGGTAGCGCATCACCTTTACCTTCTCTGGGAGAACGTCCCCCTCGAAGGCGAGGATAAAGGCCCCGGTGTCGATGCGACGGTCTTTGAGGCCGCGCTGGACTCGCCGGACGAAATGCACGCCTCGGCGCTCCAGGTTGGCCCTGAGCTCCTCATCAGATTGCAGCAAGCGGTCCCGATGAAAAATAACCTCCTGCGTCCTATTCAGTGCCAGATGCGGGACAATGGACACTGGGATGTCCCCTAGTTGGTCGCACGCCTGGAGCGCCGCCGACTGTGCGGCGGAGGTGGTCTTTATAAGAACGGACCCTGAACGCATTTTACTGAGAGCCTCGATTTCCCCAAAGATGTCCTCGATGTGCTGAACAAAGAACATGGGCTTGGAGATGGCGAACGTCTCCCCATCGGTTCGAGAACAGACCAAATAGCGGGGGAAGTACTTCGCCCCAAGCCGGCGGGCCTGTCCTTCCTCCTAGGGAGTGGCCAAGGGGGAAAGGGCAGGAGAACCAGAACCATAGACAGTACCTTTCCGTTTAAAAGACTCGGCCGCAGAGCGACCTGATACATGTTGACGTTTCATCTGCGAATCGTCCGCCCCGATACCACCCACTCCGACCAGGGTCTCTCCCCACAGGCGCCACCCAGCCTCAGCAAGGGCCACCTGGCAGGATGACCATTGCCGGGAATCCTGATGCCCCAAGGAGACGGGCATCTACTCCTTGGCCGACGTGGGGAGGGTGCAGCTCAGGTATCGGCAGTACGATCCCTGTGTTGTCAGGGGCTACAACCTAGAGGGTACATGACGACCCCACCACAACGGGCTGGCTACCGTGCTGGATTTCGGGTGCCATGGAAAGTCCATCATGATCGTAGGTGCTGATGGGGACGCACTATGGGCGTAACTTGTACAACCCATCAGGCGTTTAGGCCCAATTGGAGGAATAGTGGGTACAACGCCGTTACAATGCTGAGTGCCAAGGTCTTAGTGCACTGAGGACCAGTGATACACCACATAAGGCGTCCTTCCCCAAAAGGCTCGTACCTCTGTAGAATTTTGAAAAATGGAGGTCAAACCCCAAGGGGGACCATCACATGGAAAGCTGAAACGGTTGAAACTCCTTTTAGTCGCCTCTTACGACAGGCAGGAATACCTCGGGCCTATTCTTACCCCGGACCCACAGGGGGAGGTTGGTGAAGCTGATGGTGCCAGAACGTTGCAGCGGTGGCGTAAGATGATGTCATATGCACAGGATTCAGGCGTTCAAATTTTCTCTTAGCCTCAGTGTAGGTCAATCTCTCCAGGGTCTTGTACTCCATGTTTTTCCTTCCTTTCTGGAGAATCCTGCAGTCAGGCGAGTAAGGTGAATGGTGCTCTCCACAGATGACACATGGAGTATTGGGAAGGGATGGGCGTCCGCAATCTCGGCATGCGACGCTGGAAGTACAGCGCGAAGACGTGTGGCCGAACTTCCAGCACTTAAAGCACCGCATCGGTGGAGGGATGTATCGCTTTACATCACACTGGTACATAATCACCTTGGCCTTCTCGGGCAATGTACAACCCTCAAAGGCCAAGATGAAGGCACCGGTGGCAACCTGATTATCCTTCGGACCCCAGTGGACACAGTGGGTGGAATGTGCACCTCGCCACTCTAAACTGACATGCAGCTCATCGTCGCACTTCAAAAGAAGGTCTCTATGAAACATAATACCCTGGACCATATTTAAGCTCTTATGGGGCGTGATGGTTACAGAAATATCCCCCAGCTTGCCACAAGCGTGTAACTCCCGTGACTGGGCGGAGGATGCTGTTTTGATCAAGACTGACCCAGATCTCATTTTGGACAAGCCCTCCACCTTCCCGAACTTGTCCTCTAACTGCTCAACAAAAAACTAAGGCTTCGTCATGAAAGATTCCCCATCACCTCTCGAACATACAAGGTACCACAGTGAATAAGATCCGCTGCCGTCCTTAGCCTGACGTTCCTCCCATGGTGTGGCCAGGGAGGGGAACGATTTGGGGTTGTACTTCTGTGCATTGAATTGAGATCGTGATCACTTAGAGACTGCTGGTGTTTCACCACCAGCAAGAGATGATGGACTATGCTTCTTCGCATGTCATCTGCCCTGATGCCACCCATTCTGCCCAGGGGCCCTCTCCACAGGCGCCACCCAGCCACAGAAAAGGCCACCTGGCAGGATGGCCATTGCCGGGAGTCCTGATGCTCCAGGAGGAAGGGCATCTATCCCTTGGCATACATGGGGATTTAACGGCGCCGACAACATGGTACATAGTGGCCCCAACACAATGGACTGGCTACTGTGCTGGATGTCATGGTCATCGTCGACCCAGAAATCGGCACTGCATAGTGCCTGGTGGAAAACGCACACAGGAAGGTGTCCTCGCCCAAGAGATGGAGAATGGGCAGGACTGCAATTCGACGACGAGAAAGTGGGCTAAAGATCTCAATGCACATTGGACACAATGCACCTTGTAAGGCGCCCTTCCCCAGTTGGCTTTCTCTTCGGGAAAATTTTGAAGAATGGAAGTCAGACCATTCAGGGGACCGTCACATAAAGACCGAAATATGTGAAACTCCTTTTAGTCGCCTCTTACGACAGGAAGGAATACCTAGGGCCTATTCTAACCCCCAGACCCGCAGGGGAGACAGATCACCGAAGTTAAGCGCTGTCAGGCTGGGCTAACACTTGGATGGGTGACAGAGCGAGTGGGATGCACTCAGCCCTTGTGAGGCAAACTGAGGAGTAGTACTTGATTGAGACGTAGCGGCTCTGGTCTCGTCAACTGACATACGGCCGGGAGAGCAGTGTGCTGACCACATGCCCCTCCATATCTGCATCGAGCGACGCCTGTTGTCCGAGGATGGCAAAGCGCCCGGTCGATACCGTTGGGCCTTCGTGGCCTGTTCGGACTGAGTTTAGCTCTTTTTAGTCGTCAAATATGGTGTGTCTAGCAAACCTGCTTTCTCGGATCCCCAGACAACGTTCAAACAAATCATATTAATGAGTTTTATTACAAAAAGAAAAGATTACAATATAAACTTTGTCAATTACACAGACGCGTCGCAAGAAAAGGGCGACGTGCAAAATAAGAAATGTTCTTCAGTATAAACAATTCCCAAGTCCGTGTTATATAGATCGTACAAACAAAGTAACTAGTGTCGATGCAGCAGTAGAAGTCGCTACTCTTGAAGCTACTCTTCAACTGGGCCGCTAGCAGTCGGGCGCGGCGCTTATGTCCTCTTCGCATAGGGGCCGCTGCTGTCGCGTTGTCGTCCTGGAGAGTGGTCGGACAGTGTGCTACTAGCTGACCTTTTCTCACAGCTATCTCTTCTCACAGCTGTCTCTTCTCTGTCGTTCCCGACTGGCTTGCCGGCGCTTACCTCCACCCCGTAACAGAAGAGATCTCCTCCGCCTCGTACTCATACTGATTTATGGATAGCCCTACATTGTGCCAGTTACCTCCGGCAATACTTCAGACATTAGTCGAGTCCACACCACGTCGTGTTGCGGCATTTCTGCGCGCCCGCTGGGGCTCTACACGATATTAGGCAGGTGAACCAGTTTCTTTGGCTCTTCAGTGTATCTAACTAATGTTTTTCTTGTACTAATTTGACAAACACTATCTCACCACAAGACGGCACTTGCATAGATAAATTTCCTATTCTAATATTAGTGGCATGGCTTTCAACTCCTAACCATTAATAGACTTCTTAATTATGTTCATCGTTTTTAGCTTCGTTTCCTAACGTTACCCTGCAATGCCTACGTGGTGTGAACGACTACAGAATAAGTGTCTCAGTAAATCAAGTTGTAGATCTCCGTCGCCATTTTACACATTGCGGTAGTCATGGAGGCATGGAATCGCTTGTGTGCAACAGCGTCCCCCGAGAAACGAATCACGTGACCTGAATACATGTGAGGTCTTATAACAGTTGCTCACTGTCGATGCAATGTTAGCTTTGCTTCTGTCCAGCGTTCCTTGTCATGTGCATTTGATCGTGATCTTCCTTTGTGGTCACTATCCCCCAGTGCAACAGTATTCAGTTATGACTTTTCTCTCTGGGATAGCTTTTGTAAAGAAAAAAAATTGTATATTCACAAATATAGCTGTGGATAACCACACTTCCATCGTCGCACCCGTAGATACTACATCAACACCTGCATGTACATAGATACTCCGTAATCCACCATACAGTGGGTGGCGGGAGATGCCTTGTACCAGTACTACTCATCTCCTGTCCTGTTCTACTAGCAGACAGAGTGAGCGAAAAATGATAGTCTACATGTCTCTGTACGATCAGTCATTTCTCTTACTTTTGTGACCCTTACGCGAAATGTATGTTGGCGGCAAAAGAATCGTTCTACAGTCAGCTGCAGATGCCGCTTCTCTAAACCTCCTCGATACTGTTCCTTGAAAGAAAGAATGCCATCTTGCCTCCAGCGATTCCCATTTGAGTCCACGAATCATTCTCGTAACACACTATGTGATCTAAAGAATGCGGACACATGGCTGAAAATGACTTACAAGTTCGTGGCGCCCTCCATCGGTAATGCTGGAATTCAATATGGTGTTGGCCCACCCTTAGCCTAAACGAGAGCTTCCACTCTCGCAGGCATACGTTCAATCAGGTGCTGGAAGGTTTCTTGGGGAATGGCAGCCCATTTTTTGACGGAGCGCTGCACTGAGGAAAGGTATTGATATTGGTCGATGAGGCACGGCACGAAGTATGCGTTCCAAAATATCCCAAAGGTGTTCTCTAGGATTCACGTCAGGACTCTGTGCAGGCCAGTCCATTATAGGGATGGTTCAAATGGCTCTGAGCACTATGGGACGTAATGTCTGAGGTCATTAGTCCCCTAGAACTTGGAACTACTTAAACCTAACTAACCTAGGAGCGTCACACACATCCATGCCCCAGGCAGGATTCGAACCTGCGATGTAGCGGTCGAGTGGTTGTAGAGTGTAGCGCCTACAACCGTTCTGCCACAGCAGCTGGCTACAGGGATGTTACTGTCGTGTGACCACTCCACGACATGCCGTGCATTATGAGCACGTGCTCCATCGTTTTGAAAGATGCAATCCCTATAGCCGAATTGCTCTTCAACAGTGGGAAGCAAGAAGGTGCTTAAAACATCAATGTAGGACAAAAAGGTCTGCAAGGCGGCCCCCCACCCCCACCCGCCCCAGAAAAACACGACCACACCATAACACCACCGTCTCCAAATTTTACTGTTCGCACTACACACGCTTGCAGATGACGCTCGCCTGGCATTCGCCATACCCACACCCTGTCATCGGATCGCCACATTGTGTACCGTGATTCGTCACTCCACACAACGTTTCTCCACTGTTCAATCGTCCATTGTTTACGCTCCTTACACCGAGCGAGCCGTCGCTTGGCATTTACTGGCGTGATGTGTGGCTTACGAGCAGCCGCTCGACCATGAAATCCAAGATTTCTCACCTCCCGCCTAATTGTCATAGTACTTGCAGTGGATCCTGATGCAGTTTGGAATTCCTGTGTGATGGTCTGGATAGTTGTCTGCGTATTACATATTACGACCCTCTTCAACTGTCGGCGGACTGTCAGTCAACAAACGAGATCGGCCTGTACGCTTTTGTGCTGTACGTGTCCTTTCACGTTTCCACTTCACTATCACCTCGGGAAAAGTGGACCAAGGGATTTTTAGGAGGGTAGAAATCTCGTGTACAGAGGCATGACACAAGTGACACGCAATCACCTAACCACGTTCGAAGTACGTCAGTTCTGCGGAGCGCCCCATTCTGCTCTCTCACGATGTCTAATGACTACTAAGGTCGCTGATATGGAGTACTTAGCAGTACGTGGCAGCGCAATGCACCTAATACGAAAAACGTATGTTTTTGGAGGTGTGCGGATGCTTTTGATCACATAGTGCACTTACGCGTTGTTTGAACCCACTGATAACAAACCCAGCAGCCCGCCTCTGAATTGCTTTGATGTCTTCCTTCAGTCACACCTGGTGACAATACCAAGCACTCTAGCAGTACTCAAGAATGAGTCAGACTAGTGCCATGCCGGCCACTGTGGCCGAGCGGTTCTAGGTGCTTCAGTCTGGAACCACGCGACCACTACGGTCGCAGGTTCGAATCCCGCCTCGGGCATGGATGTGTGTGATGTCCTTAGGTTAGTTACGTTTAGGTAGTTCTAAGTTCTAGGGGACTGATGACCGCAGATGTTAAGTCCCATAGTGCTAATAGCCATTTGAACTAGCCATATATACGCCCTCCTTTACAGACGAACGACACTTTCCTAAAATTCTCCAAATAAACTGAAGTCGGCCATTCGCCTTCTTCATGCCATCCTTACACGCTCGTTCGTTTTCATATCGCTTTGCAACGTTATGGTTAGGTTTTTAATCGACGTGACTCTGTCAAGCAGCACACCACTAGCGCTGTATTCGAACATTACGGGTTCGTTTCTCCTACTCATCTGTATTAACTTCTATTTCTTTACATGTAGAGCTAGCTGCCATCATCACACATAACGGAAATTCTGTCTGTCATCTTGCGTCGACTCACAGTCACTCAACCACGACACGTACCTGTACACCACATTGTCATGAGCAAACAGCTACAGATTGCTGCCAATCCGGTCCGCCAGATCGTTTAAGTAGACAGAAAGTGACGGCGGTCCTGCCACACTCCGGATGATATCCCCGTCTCTGATGAACGCCCGCTGTCAGAGAACTACGTAATGGATTCTGTCACTATAAGGCTTCGAGCCACTCACGTCTCTGGGAACGTATTCCGTATGCTCGTACCTTCGTTAACAGTCTGCAGCGGGGCAGCGTGTCGAACGCTTTTCGGAAAGCTAGGAACATCGAATCCGCCTGCTGCCCTTCGTCCATTGTTCGCAGGATGTCACGTGAGAAGATGGCACGCTGAGTTTCGCAGGAGCGAAGCACTTTAAAATCGTACTGATTCGTGGACACAAGCTTTTCCATCTCAAGCAAATTTATTATATTCGAACTTAGAATATGTCAAGAATTGTGCAGAAAACCGATGCTAGAATATTGATCTGTAAGTTTGCAGGACCGTACTTTTACCCTTCTCATATACGGGAAACACATGCTCTGTTTTCCTTCGATGGGCGAGAGATTCGCGATAAATGCAGGCTAAGTAAGGAATCATTACCGTAGAGTACTCTGTGCAACCGGACTGGCAATCCGTCCGGACTTGGCAACTTATTTGCTTTCAACTCTTCCAGATACTTTGCCAAGCCGCGGATGCGCATTAGTACGTACTCCAAGACGGTCAAACAGCGGTATGTTTGTACGATTCTCCTGCCTGAACGATATCCTAGATGTTAATTTTAAAACTCGGGTTTTCCTTATGCTATCTTCTATAGCCCCACCAAACTGGTCAACGAGTGACTGGATAGAAGCGTTAGACCCGCTTAGCGAGTTTACTTACGAACAGATTTTTCTCGGTTTCTCGATAAGATCTTTTGCTAAGGTATGACGGTGGTACTTGGCGTATGCTTCGGGAATCGATCTTTTTAAAGCCACAACAATTTCTACTAACTATTGTCCCTCTGTTCTATGCGAGGGTAAATGTTGTCGGTATTTAAATATTTGAAATACTCGGTTAGTTAATTTCTTTGTTCACTTGTAACTAGTTTTAATGCAGAAACACATTCCCTTTAATGATGCAGATCGGTCTATAGCGTGTAGTTTAAGGACCGATGTCATCAGCACCTCGTGCATAATTAAGTCTGGTTTCTTATGTGTTATACATTTCTAAACAGGCGTGAATACAAAACTCCTGCATAACGTCACCAGTAATAAAAGCTTCCGGTGTGGTCTCTCTAACTCGGGACAATTTTTCTGCGGTGACGATCCCTAGGAAAGTTCGCAACAATGCACAGTCGGTGTCGTTGATTAGCAATACTGCGATTTCAGCAGAGGCTGTAACAGCGGCGGTGCGAAATCGTGCGCTCACTGACACCGACAAGAAGCTGTCGATGTTGCTCACTGAAGTGATAGAGCTTATCTCACAGCACGAGAGCCGCTCTTAAAAACTCTCTTCGAGCTTGTGAGTTTTCCAGGAAGTCTTAGCTCCACCTTTTGGGGCGCGGGACACATCAGTGCTAATAGGTGTCTTGAAAGGAGGGTGAAAGATGAACATCAACAAAAGCAAAACGAGGATAATGGAATGTAGTCGAATTAAGTCGGGTGGTGCTGAGGGAATTAGATTAGGAAATGAGACACTTAAAGTAGTAAAGGAGTTTTGCTATTTGGGGAGCAAAATAACTGATGATGGTCGAAGTAGAGAGGATATAAAATGTAGACTGGTAATGGCAAGGAAATCGTTTCTGAAGAAGAGAAATTTGTTAACATCGTGTATAGATTTAAGTGTCAGGAAGTCATTTCTGAAAGCTTTTGTATGGAATGTAGCCATGTATGGAAGTGAAACATGGACGATAAATAGTTTGGACAAGAAGAGAATAGAAGCTTTCGAAATGTGGTGCTACAGAAGAATGCTGAAGATTAGATGGGTAGATCACATAACTAATGAGGAGGTTTGAATAGAATTGGGGAGAAGAGGAGCTTGTGGCACAACTTGACTAGAAGAAGGGATCGGTTGGTAGGACATGTTCTGAGGCATCAGGGGATCACAAATTTAGCATTGCAGGGCAGTGTGGAGGGTAAAAATCGTAGAGGGAGGCCAAGAGATGAATACAGTAAGCAGATTCAGAAGGATGTTTACAGTAAGTACTGGGAGATGAAGCAGCTTTCACAGGATAGAGTAGCATGGAGAGCTGCATCAAACCAGTCTCAGGACTGAAGACTACAACAACAACAACAACAACAACAACAACAACAACAACAGGTACGACCCAAGAGGCTTGCTGTCACCCTGTTATTCTTCTTACAACACGAGTTATACGCAGGGTGGTCCACTGATCGTGACCTGGAAAAATATCTCACGAAATAAGCGACAAACGAAAAAACTACAAAGAATGGAACTTTTCTAGCTTGAAAGGGGGAACCAGATGGCGCTATGGTTGGCCCCCTAGATGGCGCTGCCATAGCTAAAACGGATATAAACTGCGTTTTTTTAAAATAGGAACCCATTATTACATATTCGTGTAGTACGTAAAGAAATATGAATGTTTTAGATGGACCACATTTTCGCTTTGTGATAGATGGCGCTGTAATAGTACCGTAAACCAACGCACACGGACTTATACTTACAGGCCACCAACTGTCACCATCCTTCGCAACGAAGTGGCGTACTGAGGACGTTGGTCCACAGAGCACGAGCCTTATCAGACTCTGACAGCTTATCCAATCAGCTACTCCATCTGCGTACCGCTTTCCAACAAAATTGATACTCCGAATGGGAAATTCGCCGTGCCTTACAACCGAAGCGGGTTACCCAACGTGAAGAAGTGGAACAAGGCGAAGAAAAAAGGGGAATGGTCATCTTGCCATACATCGGTGGTCTCTCTTCAAAAATAGGAAGATTATTGAAGAGGCATAACGTTAAATGTGTCTTTCGTCCGCCGGCAAAACTCAGAGCTCTCTTGCGCTCATCTAAGGACAGCCTTGGCCTAAGAAGACCCGGTGTTTACGAGATTCCTTGTAGATGTAGCATGCCGCACATCGGACAAACTTGTCGCACTCTAGAAGATAGATGTAAACACCGACGCTACATTCGTCTGGAGCAACCAGGAAAGTCTGCAGTGGCCCAGCATTGTCTCAGTACAGGCCATTCTATGAATTATCAACATACAAAAATTCTCGCATCGACGAGTTCGTACTGGGACAGTGTTATCAAGGAAGCAGTGGAAATACGTAGCTCGACGAATCTTGTAAACAGAGACACGGGCTTTCAGCTTAGTACAGCTTGGGATCCAGCACTGGCCATATTGAAGTCGCTTCGAGCAGAGAGGAGTACTATTGGTCATAAGACGAATGACGATTCGCCACCAACATAAATTTTTCTGTTGACAACGGGAGGATAATCAAGGCGCCTACGTGGACGCGCATTTTTGCTTGCGGCTTCCGACAGAGGTCGCTGGGGCGGCCGATGGCAGCGCAGAGCAGCGGCGGCAGCCTCCGCGGGTGCGTCGAAGTCTTTGGTTCTTCATCCTGTAGGTGGCGTTGCTGTCCTTCCAGCTATCGGTTGATATCGTCGCTATTGGCCATCGAATTTGGCGCCTCCACGCCTGCGCACTTCCTGCCCAAGACTGGCATAAATAGGGAGCTCTGGTCCTGCCTTAGAAGCGTGTTCGTCGCACCTGAAGATGTCGGCCAATTGCGCTGACGAAATATTGTGGCGTTTTCACTATGACATCCGACGTCTCGCCTGAGAACCATATATATACATGATGTCCGTCGGGAAAGTCTGAAGCAACACAGGGTTATACCTATCACCGATGTTATTGAATCTGTATATTCAGCAAGCGTAAAAGAAACAAAAGATAAATTTGAAGTAAGAATTAAAACCCATAGAGAAGAAACAAAAACTGTGAGATTTGCCAACGTCATTGTAATTCTGTCAGGGACAGCAAAGGACTTGGAAGAGCAGCTGAACGGAATGGACAGTGCCTTGAAAAAGAGGATATAAGATGAACTTCAACAGAAGTAAAAAGAGGATACTGGAATGTAGTCTAATTAAATCACGTGATGCTGGGAGAATTAGATTAGGAAATGAGACAAAGCAGTAGATGAATTTTGCTATTTGGGGGGCAAAATAACTGATGATGATCGAAGTAGAGAGGATGAAAATTTAGACTGGCTTTGGCAAGGAAAGCGTTTCTGAAGAAGGGACACTTGTTAACATCGCGTATAGATTTAAGTGTCAGGAAGTCGTTTCTGAAAGTATCTGTATAGAGTGTAGCCATGTATGCAAGTGAAACATGGACGATAAACAGTTTAGACAAGAAGAGAATAGAACCTTTCGAAATGTGATGCTACAGAAGAATGCTGAAGGTTAGATGGGTAGATCACATAACTAATGATGAGGTATTAAATAGAATTAGGGAGAATAGAAATTTGTGGCACACCTTGACTAGAATAAGGGATTGGTTGGTAGGACATGTTATGAGGCATCAAGGTATCACCAGTTTAGTAATGGAGGGAAGCGTGGAGCAAAAAATCGTAGAGGGAGACCATGAGATGAATACGCTTAACAGACTCAGAAGGATGGAGGTTGAAGTTATTCGGAGATGATGAGGCTTGCACATGATAGAGAAGCGTGGAGAGCTGCATCAAAACAGTCTCTGAACTGGAGATCACAACGACAGCAACCACAGTAACACCCATACAGGATTCAGAAGTTGCAGCATCTGAAACCTCACGATCCACAGCAACGTTCTGAATTTTTTCTTGGGTTTCTGGCACAGATCGAAGTTGATATGACATGTGGCCAGACAATATTCAGTGGAATGACGAAGCACATTTTACTTTACAGGGAGCAATGAATAAACAGAACTGCTGAATTTGGGGCGATGTTAAAACGTGTGTTGTGTACGTAGAGCCGCTGCACTCGTCGTATGTGACTAGATGGTGTCGTTTCTTGACCCGTTCTTCTTTTCAAGAGAGTACACAAAGAGGGCCTGTCCAGTGTACTATGGCGTCTGCACGTTATCGAAACCTGCTGGTAGACAGAGCATGCCATTCCTGCTGTGGAAGAGCGCACCCATGTGGAAACCACTGTTTTCATGCAAGATGGAATAACCTCATGTCGCTCGCCCAGTGAAAGATCTGCTTAATGCAACATTCCAATAACGTGTTATTTTCACAGGTTTTCCAGATACATGGCCTGCAAGATCACCTGATCTGAATCCGTATGACTTTCTGCTCTGGGGGTTATCCACAAGAACGCCCTTACGAGTTGAAAATAGGGTTTCTACATAATAATGAGGCCATTACACAGGAACACATGGCTTAGATTCCACCAGGACTGCTGCGAGCACCTGATGTTGACGTTATATTATGGATGTAGCCTCTCTTCGTCCTCTCCAGTGCCCGTATTGAACAAATTGTGTAAGCAGCAGTTAATAATAAGATCAACATTATGGCTTCCTCACTTGTTTGACCTCGTCTGCCCACATTCCGTTCCTAATCCACTACACTTCTATTCGTATTTCTTGCAGATTTGCACCTATGGGTAAAACTGGAAATAATGCCTTTCCGTTGTAAACCGGCTTCGCATTAACGCATTGGAATATCTATCAAATTCCACCGCCATATGACAATTACAGTCCACACTGGACGTCTGTGAGCAGCTGCACTTTAATAATACCCACACAGTACCTGACAAGTTTGGTGCATTGATCTCAACAGTTCCTTATGTCCAATCCTTATCTGTCAAGAAAGTGGAGTACCGCGTCAGCCAGCTCCTCGCCACCATGTCGTGAATCGGCTATCAATTCAGCAATACGTTCTACTGCTAACCATAGTTATTTGATATAGCACCACAGCTTAACTAATCATTGTGCGCACTATGAAGACTGGGGTCAACAATAACAATGTAATATTTAGCTGCAAAAATTACTGTCACTATTTGTTCAACTATTCTTCCCCATGATCCTTATTAAATCCTCTTATGTAGTGAAAGTCAAGTACGGCGTTTTTTCCTTCCCAAAATCTTTCTTTGTGACAGATGCCTGGCAAGAAATAATCCAAATTCAGCAATACGTTCCACGCCCATTAAGATCACGTTCATCATCATCATCATCATCATCATCATCATCATCATCATCATCATCATCATCATCATCATCACGACGGAAAGGCAGAATTCGGGTACAAAGTTTGTTAACAACAGTAGTAACTCCTTGTAACATACGTTTTTATTTTAACGAATCATTCTCTTTATTTTGTTTTATCCCGTTCATAGCAACGTAGTTCCATATTTTTCAGATTAAAAAAAAAAAACAAAAAACAAAAAAGAAAGAAAGAAAAGTATCAGCACCGTGAAACGTTCCTCGACAATGCTGGGCAGTCCATTTTCCAATTACGTATGGTGAAAATGTAGTGTGTTCATCTTTAGTGTGTTTCCTCCTAGTCTTCTACAATTTCACTTGGAGAGTGCGTTTATTGTCTACCTGAATTCTTTGAGGATTTTATAAAAACGTCGAGAAAATATCTTCAATGCTTACTTTCTTTTCCTTTTGCTGGAGATCAATACTGAGCCCCACTTAATCGTTTCTTCAGTGATTACCAAAATATTGTAAAGCAGCACCCATTACCCCTGCCACCCTGGGCAGTTGCCTAGTTTGCACCACCCACCTCATCCCCTAGACACGACCGTGACCATGTGCATTCGCAGGTTGACGGTTGCCAGGTGCGTTAGAAGAAAGGAAGAGGGTGGTAACCTGAAAATGCGACATCATTCTGGAGCAGCAGCTCACGACCGGTGGATATTTTCTTTCAGTGATTAGCCCTCCATTCTTCAACGCACGACATATTCAGCAAGTTTTAAGCTTCACTGTTATCAGCAGGACAGTCATTCGTCTTCTAAGGAAAGCAGAACTGAGAGCAAGAAACACTGTTCTCAAACAGACATTGTCTACTTGCTACAGAGGAGCCTGCCCAGCCTTTGCTCCTGTTAATAGCGACACAACCCTCCACTTTTGGAGACGAGTGGTTTTCACTGGCGAAAACTTTCCTTTATGGCATCGACGGGAAAAGTACTTCTTTACCAGCCAAAAGGTGCTAATTATGATCCAAAATATATACTATAAGACAGAAAAAGACGCATCACGAAGTGGTTATCGGAATAGGACAGAAATCGGCAGATGTGTCGTACAAGTACAGACAAACAAATGAGTACTGTTACAGAAAACTTGGATAATATAATCAAGAGAAAGAGCTTCACGAACTGAGAAAGTCAGTAATGCGTTGGTCTACGTCTGGCCCCTATGCAAGCAGTTATTCGGCTTGCCACTGATTGACAGACTTTCTAGATGTCATCCTGAAGGACATCGTGTCAAATTCTGTCACACTGGCACGTTAGATCGTCAAAATCCCGAGCTGGTTGGAGGGCCCTGCGTGTAATGCTGTGAACGTTCTCTGCTGACGAGACATCTGACGACCTTGCTGGCCAATGTACGGTTCGGAAGGCGCGAAGACAGGCCGTAGAAACTCTCGCCCTATGAGGGCGGGCATTATCTTGCTGAAATGTAAACCCAGAGTGGCATGCCAGGAAGGGGAACAAAACAGAGCACACAGTGTGGTCGGCGCACCGCTGTGCCGTAAGGGTGTCACGGTTGACAACCGAAAGGGCTCTGCTATGAAGTGAAATGAAATGCCACCCAGACCACCACTTCTGGTAGGTAGGCTGCGTGGCGGGCGGCAGTCAAGTTGGTATCCCATCACTGTCCAGGGCGTCGTCAGACACGTCTTCGCTGTTCATTCGGGCCTGGAATCTCACTGACCGGAGTAGAATTGTCTTCAGTGAGGAGTCCCAATTCGAACTAAGTCCCGATGGCCAGCGAGTACACATCTTGGGACACCCTGGAGTGTAGTGGTATATCGACCTGTCTTCCACACTCCGTACAGTCTGACACAGTGATAGCCTGGGATGACATTTAATTTCGTAGCAGGAGCCCTTTCGTTGTCACCTGTGACACCCTTACAGCACAATGGCACGTCGACTATACAGGCCTATTACAAATGATTGAAGCGATTTCATAAATTCACAATAGCTCCATTCATTGACATATGGTCACGACACACTACAGATACATAGAGAAACTCAAAGTTTTGTTCGGCTGAAGCCGCACTTCAGGTTTCTGCCGCCAGAGCGCTCGAGAGCGCAGTGAGACAAAATGGCGACAGGAGCCGAGAAAGCGTATGTCGTGCTTGAAATGCACTCACATCAGTCAGTCATCACAGTGCAACGACACTTCAGGACGAAGTTCAACGAAGATCCAGCAACTGCTAACTCCATTCGGCGATGGTACGCGCAGTTTAAAGCTTCTGGATGCCTCTGTAAGGGGAAATCAACGGGTCGGCCTGCAGTGAGCGAAGAAACCGTTGAACGCGTGCGGGCAAGTTTCACGCGTAGCCCGCGGAAGTCGACGAATAAAGCAAGCAGGGAGCTAAACGTACCACAGCCGACGGTTTGGAAAATCTTACGGACAAGGCTAAAGCAGAAGCCTTACCGTTTACAATTGCTACAAGCCCTGACACCCGATGACAAAGTCAAACGCTTTGAATTTTCGGCGCGGTTGCAACAGCTCATGGAAGAGGATGCGTTCAGTGCAAAACTTGTTTTCAGTGATGAAACAACATTTTTTCTTATTGGTGAAGTGAACAGACACAATGTGCGAATCTGGGCGGTAGAGAATCCTCACGCATTCGTGCAGCAAATTCGCAATTCACGAAAAGTTATCGTGTTTTGTGCAATTTCACGGTTTAAAGTTTACGGCACCTTTTTCTCCTGCGAAAAAAAAAACGTTACAGGAGACGTGTATCTGGACATGCTGTAAAATTGGCTCATGCCACAACTGGAGACCGACAGCGCCGACTTCATCTTTCAACAGGATGGTGCTCCACCGCACTTCCATCATGATGTTCGGCATTTCTTAAACAGGAGATTGGAAAACCGATGGCTCGGTCGTGGTGGAAATCATGATCAGCAATTCATGTCATGGCCTCCACGCTCTCCCGACTTAACCCCATGCGATTTCTTCCTGTGGGGTTATGTGAAAGATTCAGTGTTTAAACCTCCTCTACCAAGAAACGTGCCAGAACTGCGGGCTCGCATCTACGATGCTTTCGAACTCATTGATGGGGACATGCTGCGCCGAGTGTGGGAGGAACTTCATTATGGGCTTGATGTCTGCCGAATCACTAAAGGGGCACATATCGAACATTTGTGAATGCCTAAAAAAACCTCTGAGTTTTTGTATGTGTGTGCAAAGTATTGTGAAAATATCTCAAATAATAAAGTTATTGTAGAGCTGTGAAATCGCTTCAATCATTTGTAATAACCCTGTATTCTATTCCCCTTTCTTCTGACCTTCGTGGCAAGCTATTCTGTACTTGCATTTCAGCAAAATGACCTGCATGCAGGTAGAGTCTCTGTTACTTGTATCGTGTTTTCCAAACCCTACCTGGGTCAGCAAGGTCACCAGATCTCTCCCCAGTGGAGAAAGTTTGGAGTATTATGGGCAGCGCCTTCCTAGCAGCTCGGTATTTTGACGATCTAACGCATAATTGGAAAGAATTTGGCTCGATATTCCTCAGGAGTACTCTATCGTTCCATGCCACGCTGAATAACTTCGCATAACGGCCAGAGGTGTACTAACGCGTTACTGACTTGCTCAGTTTGCGAAACACTTTCTCTCCAATAAATTACGGAATTTCTCTGAATTTGTAATTATTAGCTTGTCTGTAGACGGCGTATCTCTATAGTCATCACGTGACAAAAATGGCAGGGACCCTCTCTCAGCCAATGGGAGCCCCAATCGACCAATGTGGATCAAGCACCTTTCCCCATCATCATCATCTGTCATAACTAGCTCAACTGCCCATAGCCCTTTACACTCGAGGTCTGAGCATCACGTGATAGAGGTGCAGATTTGTTATAAGCAATACCAGATTATCAATAGTAATTCTTTCTCTATAGGTACAGCTGAACTGGATGAGCCCAGTCAGTTGTACTCTTTAGTGAAAGGGTTTCTAATTTATAACATTCTTCCGCAATTTTTCTAAATTTCCCATATTTTTTTATCTTCCCCAATTTTACGCATTTGTCGCCAATTTTCGTAATTTTTTTCGGGCTTCCCTAAATTATAATTATTGTGTCGAATCACACAAGATCCACCCCACTGTTCCGACGTCGGGTCAATGTCTTCATGCCCTCAGGCGATCACAACGAAGCATAGGTCTTATTTATTTATCATTGCTAAGTCACCACTCCATCACTAGCGTGTGTGTGAGCGCGCGCGCTTGTATGTGTGTGTGTGTGTGTGTGTGTGTGTGTGTGTGTGTGTGTGCGCGCGCGCGTGTGTGCGCGCGTGTGTGCGCGTTTTTGGGATGTCGTGGTGTATGTGTTAGAAACTAATGTATTGGTAGAAATTATGTCATAGCAATTTCTATAAGTGATACAGATGTCTAACCAAATATGTAACATAAGAAATACCACACTCCAATAAACAAACCCCTTCCAAACCACCACTACATTACCATATTGTGTGACGACATAATAAAATACCGACGCCTCCAACGGAAGATACTGTTTCAGACGCTGTACAGCTCTATCAAATACGCACCTAGAGATACAACCGTCCAATAACTGAAACCACCTCAGCGAACATCAGTTCGCTGACGGTAGCCTACCCCTTTGACTGCAAACTGTGGATGGATAGCCGCGAAAACTGCTGCTTGGAATATGGCCGCGAACATGCGGAGCAACTGCTGAGAACGTTGGCGTGTAGTCATCCCCAGCCTGGTGGCTGACACTGCTGCCGTATCAGTTTTGCCCGAAAAGTCTCCTGCCCGCTGTAATATAAAAGCAAACAGATCCCAACATGTCGGTGTAAATTCAAAGAACGCTACAAATACACACCTGGATGATGAGGATCTGCTCCCCCTGTGTTCACGGGATAATGCCAGCAGGGTACCGAACTCCCTGTGCGGTCGCGGCCACAGAGTCGCGAATGGGAGAGCACTGCACGTCTGCCTAACAGTACACCAGACCGTCTCCCCAAGTGCGGTTGAGAAATCTGCGTTATTTAAACAGTATGTATCTGTGCACACGCAAGAGACCTAGTGGCTGCCACAAATAGCACTCAGTCACTGGGGGAGAGGACAGTCCGCCACAGCAAACCTGTCGTAATGTACCGACGCCCTTTCAGATAAATGTTGCTAACAAATTTAGCGCCGAGTACTCCCTTTCCCAACCCCTTTTCTCTAGACCAATCAGAAACAGGCTTGCTCTGCTACCGCCTACCATCATTCTTTTAAAACCTCTGTGGGCTACTGCCATTGTTGTGTCCATTTTCCATTTTATATGGCTTTATGACAGATGGATTACATATATAGGTTCTTTTACACAATCTGGTGATGCTACAAAAGGGGTTAAATAACTTCGCAATCCAGTTTGTTGTTATGCTGAAATTGCATGGGTGACTCCATTTTCAGCCAGGTGGACTCCCATGTTGAGTGAAGATATGTGATTACGGTGTCTAAACAAAGTAAACCCTGCAATATTGTTTGTATATGGGGCGGAAAACCAGAGTTTGATCATTGCTACTAACATTATTTGACTGATCCATAGAAATACAAAGACACACGCTGGACAGCTAGTACATTGTGCTATTTAAACATTTCTACAAAAATTTATCTGTGCATGAATATAATGAGTTGTATTCTCCAACAGTTTATTGAATGTAACTACTTCTACAATACAATAGCTGGCTGTACGATAGATGTACATCGATCTAGTCAGATGTGGTTCCTCTTAGTCGACTGGTACTTCGATCGGCGATGCAGTACAGCGGCTTCGGTGACACCTTCTGGGAGACTCTGCTACAGCGCTTGCCACTAGCAGTGGGCGAAGACTGGTCTTCCTTCGACTGGCCGGGCCTATATAGTGAGCCGGAGCCAATAGAAACCCAGTGCAGGAATCCGTGGCTGGCTATCTCGCGGTGACCTCTGCAAGGAAAGGTTCCTATTAATCGACTGGAATCTTTGGCGTGTTTACCTGATGTCTTCGGCTGTTGGTTTGTTTCCCTCATAGTGTGGCTGTTATGCGGTGCTGCCAGCCATTTAGAGGAACCCGATGGCAGACAGTATACACCACTGTTCCTGGGGGGTGGTGTGGGGGGAGAGAGGAGGGCGACATCGTCCTGCTCGGCCATGGCGGCCTCGTGGAGGAGGCGGTGAAAACTCGCCCCTGCAGAGTAGGGCGCAGCGCGGTGGGCCAGACGGGCGGAGCTGCGTTGCGGAAGATACGGGGAAGCCGGCCGCGACGGTGCCACGGGCATAGGTTCGTCGACGTCCGCGGGATGCTTCCCGGAAAGTGGACTGCGCGGGCGTCGCTCGCTAGGCTGCGACACCGGCGGCGGCGGTGCCAAGGGCACGGGGGCATCGTCAACGGTGGTGGATGGCGCAGCCGGTCGGGCCGATGGAGGAGCCGGTGGAGCCAGCAGCCGCTGTGGAGACGACGGCTGTTGCTGCTGGACGGGGTCTGGCGGCTCTGCACGCCGACCACGGGTGGAAGGGAGCGCATCCGGGCGGCTGGAGAAAGGCGGCGGAGCTGTTTGTTGGAAAGAAGAGGCGGTCGGGAAACCCTGATACCGGCGCCTGAGTTGGTTGCGGTGCCGGCGGACCACTTTGTCAGCGATGCAGACGTCAAAGAGCTGATGGCCTTGCGGCCGGACGATCACCCCCTGAATCCATCCAGCTCTCAGGCCGAAACCTCGCGCCCAGATAAGGGATCCAGGAACAAAGGGAGCCTGTGCAGTCGGAACCTGTCGTTTGGGTCCAGGCCGGAGGAGGTGCAAAAGGGTACGAGGTTGCCGGCCGTGCAAAAGTTCCGCTGGACTACGGGATCCGATGGGCGTCGACCGATAGGAACTGAGGAACAACGTGCGCGACTCGTTGAAAGTGTGGGCGGAGGCATAATTTGTCATTTGGGTCTTCAATGTCCGGACGAGGCGTTCGGCCTCGCCGTTCGATTGCGGGTGAAAGGGAGCAGTGAGGACCTGTTGGATGCCATTGGCAGAACTAAACGTCGCGAATTCCTGGCTCCGGAATTTAGGGACGTTATCGGTAACTATTGTTAGCGGCAACTCATCCGAGGAAAAACTTTCTGGAGAGCAGCGAGGGTCGCTTCCGAAGTGGCGCTGGTACAACGGATAACGAACGGAAAATGTGAAAAGGCATCGGTGACGAGGAGCCATTGGTAGCGGGGGAAGGGGCCGGCGAAGTCCAAATACATGCGATCCCAGGGACCCTCCGGCTTAGGCCAAGAGGAACGTTTGAGGGGGCCGGGACAGCTGTTGGGCGCACATGGAGCAATTGTCAACCGTAGGAGTGACGTCCCTTGTAAGCCCGGGCCAACGCCTCGGTGCGAGGGATTCCCCAATGGCCTCGATGTAAGAGATGCAAGACTTCGGTCCGTAGATGCTGGGGAATGACCACACGCGGCGTGGACGTAGGGACTACCCACAATAGGATACCATCCACCGCCGACAGCTGATGGCAGATAGAAAAAAAGAACTGAAGGTGCTGCTGGTCGCGGGTGGGGGACCTGCTGGGCCACCCACGGTGAACATAGGAGCGGACACGGTGCAACAATGGGTCACGCATGGACGCAATTGCCACCGTGGAGGCCATGATGGGAAACCCGCGCAGGGCGTCGTAGATCGCTTCATCAACTTGGAACATGAGGACGTCTGAAGAGTCGAACGCAGTGTTGGGACCAAGAGGAAGGTGTGGAAGAGAATCCACATTGCCGTGCTGGGAGGTGGACTTAAAATGCAAGGTGTAACGGAATTGCGAGAGGAACAGGGCCCATCGTTGAAGCCTCTGAGACGTCTTCGTAGGAAGCCAGGCCTCCGGGGAAAACAGGGAGAGGAGGGGCTTGTGGTCAGTGACAATATGAAAGTCCCGGTTGTATAAAAAAGGCATGAGATTGGAACAGGCGAATACGATAGCCAATGCCTCCTTTTCGATCTGAGAGTACTTCAGCTGGGTGGCAGTTAGGGCCTTGGATAGAAAAGCCACTGAACGTTCTGTCCCATTCAGAAGCTTGTGGGAGAGGACAGCCCTGAGCCCGTAATCAGACGTGTCCGTGGCCAGGAGTAATGGCAGAGACGGATCATATGGCATCAGGTGGGAGGCTGATTGCAACTGGCGTTTGAGGGTGGAAAAGTCCGTCTCACAAGCAGGGGACCAACTCAAGGGGACATTTTTGCGGCATAAGTGATATAAGGGGGCCGCCACCTGAGCGGCCGATGGAAGGAACTTCCGGTAATACGATATTTTTCCAAGGAAGGATTTCAGCTGATGGATGTGCCGTGGGGGAGGCAGGCGGCGTATGGCGTCCACATAGGAAAATGACGGAGAGATGCCTTTATGTGAAATAACCTGTCCTAAATACGAAATAGAAGGTTGAAAGAAGGAACACTTCACCTTATTGCATTTTAGCCCAGCCTGGCAGAGGCAAAGAAACAGCTGAAGCAAATTGGTAGAATGGGCTGCAGCAGTAGGGCCCGTAACGACAATGTTGTCGAGGTAATTAATGCAACTGGGAATGTCCTGCAGAAGTTGTTCCAAGAAGCATTGGAAAATGGCCGGGGCGCTAGCCAGGCCAAACGTGAGGCCAGCGGGCATATTCAGAACAGTGATGGCTTGAGAAGCTTTATCCAAAGGAACCTGGAGGTACGCCTCAGCGAGTCAATTTTGGTAAAGTAACGACCACCAGCCAATCGATGGAAGAGATGATCAGACCGAGGGAGCGGAAAGTCGTCCACCTGAAGCTGGGGGTTGAGGGTCGCCGAAAAGTCCCCACAGCGACGGAGACACCTGCCTGGCTTTTGGACAATGACGAGAGGTGTTGCCCAGGGGCTGAACTGAACAGGCTGTAGCACCCTTTCCTTTTGCAGACGGTCCAATTCGTCGTGCAGTGGCTGCTGCAGAGCGACGGGGACCTGCCTAACCTGGAAGTATCGAGGGCAGGCTGACGGCCAGAGGTGGAGGCTTGCTGCAAACCCCTTGGCGCACTCAATGCCAGGGGAGAAGCTATCCTGGAATTCGGTGCAAAGGGAGTCAACTTTGGGAAACGGCAGCTCTGAAGAAACCAGATGTACATGATCATCGATCCTGAACCCGAACATTTGGAAAGCATCCAACCCAAACAGATCGGTAGCATTGGAACTGTTGACTGCCAGAAAAGAAATCGTATGACTGACATTTGTAAGAAACCACCGTCGTGAACTGCCCCAACAAGGCCATTTCCTGTCTGTTGTATGTAAGGAGGCGTCGAGGGGCCGGATGAAGGCTTGGCGCTCCTAAAACGGTCTAGGTAGTGTAATTGAGCAGGGATACCGCAGCCCCTGTATCGACCTGCAGTCGAACTGGCTTACCCAATATGGTGACATCAATATACAGTTTGGGGGACGCCAAAGACACAACTTGGTTGATGTCCATGGACGCCTTTGTGTCAGAGTGCCTGGAGATTGGCGCTGTGGCAGAGCGACCGACAGAGCAAGGTGCCCGTCCCGACTGCAACGGCGACACGTCGCCCAGCGGTCAGGACAATCCTCCTGTTCATGCTGGGAATAGCATCCTGGACATGATGGAAGCACAGGGGTTCCCTGCGGCGGCGTTGCTGGTCCCGTGAGAGCTGCTGGTTGTCGTCCTTGAACGACCGTCTTTTTTTCTTTTCCGTACGCCGAGAAGATGCCGGGGTGGTGCGCTGGGGAGTGCGGCGTGAAGGTGCGTATATGGCCGCAATGTCCTCCTGGACGTCGGAAGTCTCTTCTCGGACGGCTGCGACGTCGGTCCACGTTTCCAATCTGTGGTCAGCTGCAGTGGGAACTTCCAACTTGAATGCAAGGTCTATGATTTGATCTAGCGACGGGTCCTCCAACTTTAAGGCGTCGTGGCAGAAAGCCGCGTCTGGGGCCGCTTGGATCAGGTGATTCCAGACCACGTCATCTGCGTAAGATTCCCGGGATATGCGGGTGACAAAGTTGCACTTCCGAGAGAGACCTTTGAGTTCAGCAGTCCATTGTCGGTACGTCTGATCGGGTTTCTTTCGACTCTGGTAAAATTCCACTCTTGCTGCCATGACGTGATATCTGCGGCGATAATAGGTGAGACACTCACATATGGCGGTGAAGGTAAGACTGTCAGGATCACATGGGTTGAGTTTCGTCAGGAGCTCGTACATACGGGAGACATTCCAAGAAAGAAAATAGGCTCTCTGGTCATTTTCCTGGGATACCTGATGAATCCGGAAATGTTGACGAATCCTCTTTTCATATGTTTCCCAATCTTCAGCGTCTTCATCGAATGCTGGGAACGCTGGCGGTGTCGGTGGTGAAGACTTTGAATTTCAGCAATCAGTTGCTGCTGCAGTATTGCGAAATGTTGAAAAAGTTGATTCAGTACCTGCTGCACTGATAGATTCTGCTGCTGCAGTTGTGATTGTGCTTGTTGTTGTGGTTCCATCTTCTTTGGGTTGTCGAATCCTTACTCATCGCCACTGTTGTATTCTCCAACAGTTTATTGAACGTAACTTCTACAATACAATAGCTGGCTGTACAATAGATGTAGACTTCCGTCGATCTAGCCGGAGATGTGGTTCCTCTTAGTCGACTGGTACTTCGATCTGCAGTACAGTACAGCGGCTTCAGTGATATCTTCTCGGAGACTCTGCTACAACGGTTGCCATTAGCAGCGGACGAAGACTGGTCTGCCTTTGACCGGTCGGGACTATATAGTGAGCTGGAGCCAATAGAAACGCGGCGTAGGAATCCGTGGCCGGATATGTCGCGGTGACCTCTGCAAGGAAAGGTTCCTATTAATCAACTGGAGTCTTCGGCGTGTTTACCTGATGTCTTCAGCTGTTGGTTTGTTTCCCTCGTAGCGTGGCTGTTATGCGGTGCTGCCTGCCATTTAGGGGAACCCAATGGCAGACAGTACATGAGTGTCCTTCAGTTGTGAGCAGGACCAGTGCAGCTGACGTATTACCTCACTACACGTCAACCATACCGGGTATATCGGGAGAAAATTTAGCGACAAAATATAGTCCTGGAATCACGTTGACGATGGGCTGTATCTTCCCGTGTTCCCAGACAGAATGTAAAAACATGTAACTCTCACAATATTACATCGCTATGTCAAAGTAAGACTCATGAACAGATGCGGAACTACTCCGAAGTAAACGCGTCCTCACCACACACAAACGAAACTGAGTAAAGACCACAGTGTAGGAAAAAGAAACTATTTACGTACGCGAAGTCATATACTCACAGAGTCACAGTACAATAAATCGCGAGCTTAGAGAGTTGCAGAGATTGAGGACCGTTTGTCGATAACACTATTCTCCAAAGACTGTGTGGATTCAAACAGCGCACAACACACGCACAATGAGCTCTGTAGAAACAGGCTGCACATACCCGATAACACTGCAATCGGCACCATATTTGTGATGAAATGCTGTTCCTCTCTGCAGGTGCTACTGCTGCAGCTGTGAACCATGAGGTTTCACGTCGCCATTGCGAGCCTGTGGTCAGCCGTGGGAATACTGAAGGCGGCAGCCATTCGTCATATCTCCGAATGTGTTGCCGCTACCTCTAAGCTGGTTGAGAGAAAGTGTTGAAGCGGCCTACGCAAAGCTGGAAAATTGGGGGGACTCAGCGACCTGTGTGCGTCATTAGGAGTAACGGACAAGAAATTTCTTTTATCTCCACCTGTGTCAGAAGACTATGGCTCCAAGGCGGCCGTTAAGGAGCCATATCTGAACACCACCCACACACACTAGCGACGCGCTCCAATCGCAGGAGGATGTTTCGATAAGGCTAACAGCGTGGCACCTGCCGAAAGTACAGAGAATTCTTTATTAATAAAAACGCACTGAAATTAATGATGTATTAAAACTACACCCTTTTTCAACATCTACACATCCATCTCAAAGTATCAGATGTATTCCAGTCTCATGAATCATAATAAGAAGACGTCACGGTCAACAACATCTAATCGAATATTACTGCCCCAGTAGACAAAGTGCAAGACGATCTTTGGGCTACATGTCTTTATATGAAAGCTTTAATGGGTAATGGCCTAAGTCTCCTCGACAAACGTAACCTATCAGGAAGGTATAATTTGGTCTATATCGTAACCAGTAATGCAGTCACGAATTATCGTTGCGTTATCAGAATTATTTTCTAAATTTTTGCCATATTCATCTACATCTACAGGATTACTCTGCTATTCATAATAAAGGGCCTGGCAGAGGGTTCAATGAACCTCCTTAAAGCTGTCTCTTTACCGGTCCACTCTCGAACGGCGAGCGGGAAAAACGAGCACAATTTTTTCTGTGCGAGCCCTGATTTCTCTTATTATATCGTGATGATCATGTCTCCCTTTGTAGGTGGGTGCCAACAGAATATTTTCGCAATTGGAGGAGAAAACTGTGGTGTCACCGCCAGACACCACACTTGCTAGGTGGTAGCCTTTAAATCGGCCACGGTCCGTTAGTATACGTCGGACCCGCGTGTCGCCACTATCAGTGATTGCAGACCGAGCGCCGCCACACGGCAGGTCTAGAGGGACTTCCTAGCACTCGAACCCAGTTGTCCAACCGAATTTGCTAGCGATGGTTCACTGACAAAATACGCTCTCATTTGCCGAGACGATAGTTAGCATAGCCTTCAGCCACGTCATTTGCTACGACCTAGCAAGGCGCCATTTCCAGTTACTATTGATACTGAATCATGTACAGTCAAGAGCGACGCTCCTCGTTAATGGATTAAAGTTAAGTATTCCACCAGCAACGTCCGTTTTTCTAAAGTCTAATTTCCTTGTCCTGTTCCAGACCTCACGCCAGCTTGCGTGAGCTAAAACGCGTGCATTTCGGCTTCCACTAATAATACGGTGTTGGCTCTCCTGCCAACCCACAACAAAAACTTGTGATTAAAATTTCATGAGAAGATACCGCGCAACGAAAAACGCCTATGTTTTAATGATTGCCACTCCAATGTCTGTGGTACTATCTTCTCTATTTCACGATAATACAAAATGAGCTGCCCTTCTTTGAACTTTTTCGATGTCATCCGTCGGTTCCACCTGATGCGGATACCACACCGCATAGCAGTACTCCAGGATAGGGCGGAGAAGTGTGGTGTAAGCAGTAAGCAGTCGCTTTAGTAGACCTGCTACACCTTCTAAGTGTTCTGCCAATAAATCGCAGCCGGCCGGAGTGACCGAGCGGTTCTTGGCGCTATAGTCTGGAACCGTGCGACCTCTACGGTCGCTGGTTCGAATCCTGCCTCGGGCATGGATGTGTGTGATGTCCTTCGGTTAGTTAGGTTTAATTAGTTCTAAGTACTAGGGGACTGATGACCTCAGAAGTTAAGCCCCACAGTGCTCAGAACCATTTGAGCCAATAAATCGCAGTCTTTGATTGCCTCTATCCACATTTTCTATGTGATCGTTCCAATGTAGGTTATTTGAAATTGCAATCTCTAAGTATTTAGTTGAAGTTACAGCCTTCAGATTTGTGCGACTTTTGGCGCAATCGAAATTCAGCGGATTTTAAGAGCTCGTTTCTCTGGATGGGGCAGGATAAGGTTACGATTCTGGATGGGGCCGTAATCAGTTACTCTCGGTTGCGCAGCAAATACGTAAACTTTAATTAAAGGAATTATAATTTTAAAACAATCTCTTAAAGTCACAATTGACTATGATAGCATAGAAAAAATTTCACAATTTTAGCGCCGAAGGCCACCAACAAAAACCTCAAACAACAAACGGCTGAAGGCCTGAATTAAAAGTCTGAAGAACAATTCTAAATAGCACTTTTAAAATAAATAGCTTGCTTTTAAAACAGATTTGCTTGAAAAACTTACTGTAACACGGCTGAAGGCCTTATCACCAAAGAAGTGAAATTATTGCTCAGCTGAAGGTCACATCAATAATAAGAGGATTACAAATATCTTTAAAACAAACATCACAATCTAAGGAATCAAGACAAGCGGTTCTCAGCAAGTGTTCCAAGGGCCTGGGAAGGTAAATCAAACGTAAGGTAGGGTGAGACAGGCAGCCAAGAGTTGTACTCACGTAACAGGATGACAACGAAAACTACTGAAACTAGGGGCACAAACGCTCCGACCGACCGACTAACCAGTCTGCCTAACGTCCAATCACCGGTACAACGATGGAATATTTTTAGGCAAGGGCGAAGAGACAGACAGCACTACGTCTTCAGAAAGCACCCAAGGCCGAAGGAAACACCAGGACCGACGTAGTAGACCTCGCCCCCCCCCCCCCCCCACACACACACACAAATATGCACAGTACAATACAAGAGGTTGTCAAACTACACGCCGCGTCGGACAGCATCAACACGACGAGGAAAGGCACACCACCTCCAGGGCAGGTAACTGGGGCGTTAGCGGCCACAAGGCAGAAAATACCACTGGTTGTACTTCACTAACAAGAATAATACTAAATTCAGTGATGAATAATAAATAGAGAAAGACGGCTGCAATATTTCACCGCCTCTAAACACTTTACTTGTTGGCGCCAGGGTCAGCGGCCCTGGAAGCAACAACCCGCCTGCAAAAGTCGAGATCTCAGAATAGTCAAGGTTGCATTAGCAGTTAACTCTTCACTCAAACGTCCAGCGTTCGGTGTGCAACGAAGTCGCCGCTCTCGCAGCCACCCCTCCTCGATCCGGCAGTGGCAGCACGCCGCCAGCAACCCCGGCTTGCCCCTCGCGCTGCACGCACCTGCTCGCTGCTGCGCCCCCAAACGACCTCATGTCCGTTCACCCTCCCACTCACACCAAATCCAGTACGCAGACAGCATTAAAACAACTGCTCATTCAAAACCACAAGATACACATGGAGCCCGGGAAACAATTACAACAACTCACAGTACTAAAACGTCACTATGAAACAACATGGACGAATTAGAAGTCGGCACAAACACAGATAAGCCAGAAGCGGTCGGAAGAAAAAATGTACGTCGTCCACTGCGACGACCGACCGAACGACCAACCAACGGTCGTCTCCACTCAAGTCAGGCACAGGAAAGATCCCAGTATAAATCATCGACTGACAACTTATTCCCATGAGATCACTTCGACGGCCACAAACACACACACACACACACACACACACACACACACACACGTGAAAGTTGCACTACTCAAATATCACGACCCATTCAACTAAACCTCGCTGGATCCGGTCCTTGACGTGGTCGTGCACTCTCGCGACCACACCCTTCCGCCGGACAGTGGATGTGTGTCGCGAGCGGTCGGGCGAGCGCTGGCTGTCCGGACCTCACTGCTGCTCTGTCCAACTCCTCTTGTTCGACACACGACGGCCCGGAAATACTACAGGCTGCTCCAAAGATGGTACCACGGTAAGCGCTATCGATAAGCGCTGCTGCTGCTGCCACTCACGGACAGACAACACGAGCAAACGTAGCGGCGCCAGCGAACACACTAAGAAAACGAGGCGCCACTATCGCTATTACAAGATGCCAGGCTATGACCCTGATCAGTTACCGCTTAGCAACCAGCTATTGTTGCTCGAGCATCAGATTAGCGAAGCTGTTACTTCACATCTCCAAGAGAAACAAGAATATTCATATCTTCAGTATCATCGTCATCCAATTGTTTTGATTGTGATTATTGCGTCTGCTGACTCATCAAGTAAATATAATAGTCGTAGTGATGAGAGTGCAATAAAACTTAAGGTAATTGCGGGTAATGCTGTTCAGATAGTTTCAATTAAATGTCCATGATGTATATTTCGGTTTGTATAGCTCTCTGTGGATCGGAGTGTGGAAACAGATCCCTTCATCTGGCAGGTAGGTTAGAAAATTTAAAAAAGGAAATGGACAGGTTGAAGATATAGCAGAAATTAGAGAGGTTTGGTGGCAGGAGGATGAGGGCTTCTGGTCCGGCGAATAAAGGGTTATAAATACAAAGTCAAATATGGGTAATGCAGGAATGGTTTAGTAACGAATGAGATGGGTGGTTGTTTGAGGTTTAAGGGACCAAACAGCAAGGTCATCAGTCCCTTGTTTCAAATATGCTCCATTCCGCTAATGCGACATCTCAGGAAAGTCAGAACAATAAAACGGAAAAAGGTAAATACGTAAAACGGCAGACATGTTGTCATTGGTAAAAACAAAATGAGGGAAGTCGGCAAGAGAACGAACCCAACGCTATGCTGAAGCAGCATAGGCAAGACCACCTGTGACTTACAAGGTGCAACCGCTAGAATGTAGAAATACGTATGGGAAAAGGAGACTAACTAATCCTTAAAAAACAAAGAGTTAAAAACAGAGTAAAAGGGGAAGAAAAGAGGATCTCGGTCAGGGAGGTGAATCGGGAATCTCCCAACACGGCTTACAGTGGGGAGACACCCAAACACTCACCGCCCTGCCCCAACACCAGAGAGAGATTAAAAACCTTAAAACTGAGAATAAGAACCACTTTCCCGGAGGAAACCGAGAACCAGAGAGACCATCCAGGAATCGTCAGCCAACATCAAAGGTAAAGTGTGGGGGAGTCTGTACTTAGCACGCAGAGCCAAAAGAAGGGGGTATTCGACCAAAATAACCACAAAGTGGGGGTGGCTCATCACGCAAAAGAAAACCATGGATCAGCCTGGTATGGCCAATGCGGAGAAGACACAGTATGGTTGAGTCCTTTCGGGAGGGGCGAAAGGAAGAACGCCACGGGCCTGGTGTCACCTTAATCGCACGAAGTTTATTAGACAGGAGAGTAGCCTCCCAAGAATTGTCCCATGACTGTGCGAAGTGTGATTTGATGTGAAGCCGTAAATCCGCTGCAGGAGGCGTTACAGAAAACGGGGGGTAAGTGACTGCTCCCCCAGCCAAACGATCAGCGAGCTCATTACCCGGGATACCCACAGGGCCAAGGACCCAAAGGAAGTCAATGGAAAAAGCAGCAAGGTGAATATCAGCGAGATGGTCATGGATGGCAGAGACCAAGGGATGGCGCGAAAAACACCGGTCAATAGCAAGAAGGCCACTCATCGAGTCCATACATGACAAAACGCGGTTGTGTTGGGACTGTTTAACAAAGCTAAGGGTCTGGGAAATTGCCATTAATTCCGCAGTAAACACCCCACATGTGGGTGGCAGCAGATGATTTTCCGTTCCAATAGAGGACTTGAAGGCCTACCCAACATGATCAGCAGATTTATAGCCATCAGTGTAAAAAACAACATCACGAAACTCCCATAAAATTTGGCGGAAAAAGGAACGGAACACCACTGGGGGGATGGAATCTTTCGCACCTCCGTGGAGATCCATCCGAATTTGAGGCCGAGGAACTAACCAAGGAGGGGTGGAGGGGAGGGAGCGAGGAAGACAGGAAAAAGAAGGAAGCTGAAAATCACGGCAAAGAGACGCAAGGCGGAGCCCAACCGGTAAACCCGCCCAAGGGCGGGAGTCGGGTGGGCGACGTCCATGGTCTGGGAACAGGATAGAATAGAAAGGATGAGTGGAGAGGAACGGATAGTGAGTGCATAAGACACCAAAAGCTGGGATCGCCGAACAGAAAGGTGGGGGGGGGGGGATCCCAGCTTCAACCAGGAGACTATCAACAGGGCTAGTAGGGAAGGCACCGGTGGCCAAACGGATACCACGATGGTGGACTGGATCCAGCACGTGCAGTGTGGAAGGAGCAGCTGAACCATAAACTTGACAACCACAGTCCAAGCGAGACAGAACTAGAGCATGATAAAGACGGAGAAGGAGGGACAGTCCGCACCCCAATAGGAGTGGGCAAGGAAGCGAAGGACATTGAGTTTACGGAAACATCCTACCTTCAGGAGTCTCATATGGGGCAGCCATGTGAGCTTGTTGTCGAAAAGAAGACCCAGGAAACGAAACTGTGGGACCACAGGCAATCGCTGTGCAGTGACATAGAGCTCTGGATCGGGGTGGACCGTAGTACGGCGACAGAAGTGGACCACCCGCGATTTTAAAGGAGAGAATTGAAACCCGTGTGAGAGGGTCCATGCAGAGGCACGCCGTATAGCCACCTGGAGCTGCCGTTCTGCAGATGCCATCGAGGAGGAACTAACCCAAACGCAGAAATCATCCACATACAGGGCAGGGGCGACCAAGGGACCGACTGAGGCCCCAAGTCCATCGATAGCAATGAGGAAAAGGAGGACACTCAAGACAGAACCCTGTGGGATGCCCGTCTCCTGGGTCCATGGAGAACTAAAAGCAGTACCAACCCGAACTCTGAATGACCAATGTATCAGGAACTGGCGGATAAAAATCGGGAGTGGGCCCCAAAGACCCCACTGATGAAGGGAAGTAAGATGTGATGGCGCCAAGCCGTGTCATAGGCCTTGCGAAGGTCAAAAAACACTGCAAGCAAATGGCGGCGCTGGGAAAAAGCCTGCCAAACTGCGGATTCCAAACGAAGTAAATGATGGATTGGAGACTGACCCTCTCGAAAGCCACACTGGTAAGGGGACAAGAGATCCCGAGATTCGAGGACCCAATTGAGCCGACGGGCTACCATCCGTTCAAGTAACTTACAAACAACATTGGTCAAACTAATTGGCCGATAGCTGTCAACAGATAGGGGGTTCTTACCAGGCTTAAGGACAGGAACCACAATGCTATCCCTCCACTGAGAAGGAAGTCATCCTGGAGCCAGATACGGTTAAACACCCGAAGAAGATGTTGCCGTTGTGGAGCACAGAGATGTTGAAGCAGTTTGTTATGAATGGAATCTGGGCCAGTGGCCGTATCATGAGAAGAAGATAGAGCAGAAATAAATTCCCATTCAGCAAAAGGTTCGTTGTAAGATTCTGATTCACAAGGGGTGAAACATAAGGTGGAAGCTTCAGCCCGCTGTTTTTGGTGAAGGAAAGCAGCTGGATAGGAGGCCGATGCTGATGCCACAGCAAAATGGGTCGCAAGATGTTCTGCAAGAACTAATGGGTCCGTACAAATGCCATCTGGGAGGTGAAGGCCTGGGAGGGTGAACGGCCGATGGCAACCTTGGAGAGAGCGAATTGTAGCCCATACCCATGACAGAGGAACAGTAGAACCAAGGGAAGAAACGAATCGTTCCCAACATATGCGCTTGCTCTGTTTGATTAAATAACGGGCTTTAGCGCGGAGGCGTTTAAAGTTAGTAAGGCTGGCTATGGATGGGTGCCTCGTAAGGTGTTGCAAAGCTCGACGGCTATCATGGATGGCAATGGCAATGGCCGTACTCCACCATGAGACTTGCCGGCGACGAAATGGTCCAGATGAGCGCGAGACAGCAAGGCTAGCAGCGTGAACAATCGCCTCAGACACGTCACGTACGACGTCATCAATACGACCCGAAAGAGAGGGAGAAAACACAACCTGTGCAGTGTATAGAAGCCAATCGGCGCGTCGGAAAGACCAACGAGGTAACCTGTCCATCGGGGAGCGGGAAGGGATAATCAATGGGAAATGGTCACTATCACAAAGGTCGTCGTGTGGCGACCAGTGTAATGAAGGGAGGAGAGAGGGAGAAGAAAGACAAAGATCAATGGCAGAAAACGTACCATGACCGGCACTGAAGTGAGTAGGGGAGCCATCATTAAGAAGGCACAGGTCGTGGTCTGCAATAAATTGGTCTATAAGATGACCTCGTCTAGATGGAAAGGCACTGCCCCACAAGGGATGATGAGCATTAAAATCCCCAAGGAAGAGGAAGTTGCTGAAGAAGTGCAGTTAAGGCAGCTGGTGTAAGAGTGCTGTCAGGAGGGAGATAAAGATTGCAAACTGTGACCGCAGAGTCTAAGTGGACCTTAACAGCAACCGCTTCCAATATACACTCCTGGAAATTGAAATAAGAACACCGTGAATTCATTGTCCCAGGAAGGGGAAACTTTATTGACACATTCCTGGGGTCAGATACATCACATGATCACACTGACAGAACCACAGGCACATAGACACAGGCAACAGAGCATGCACAATGTCGGCACTAGTACAGTGTATATCCACCTTTCGCAGCAATGCAGGCTGCTATTCTCCCATGGAGACGTTCGTAGAGATGCTGGATGTAGTCCTGTGGAACGGCTTGCCATGCCATTTCCACCTGGCGCCTCAGTTGGACCAGCGTTCGTGCTGGACGTGCAGACCGCGTGAGACGACGCTTCATCCAGTCCCAAACATGCTCAATGGGGGACAGATCCGGAGATCTTGCTGGCCAGGGTAGTTGACTTACACCTTCTAGAGCACGTTGGGTGGCACGGGATACATGCGGACGTGCATGGTCCTGTTGGAACAGCAAGTTCCCTTGCCGGTCTAGGAATGGTAGAACGATGGGTTTGCTGACGGCTGGATGTACCGTGCACTATTCAGTGTCCCCTCGACGATCACCAGTGGTGTACGGCCAGTGTAGGAGATCGCTCCCCACACCATGATGCCGGGTGTTGGCCCTGTGTGCCTCGGTCGTATGCAGTCCCGATTGTGGCGCTCACCTGCACGGCGCCAAACACGCATACGACCATCATTGGCACCAAGGCAGAAGCGACTCTCATCGCTGAAGACGACACGTCTCCATTCGTCCCTCCATTCACGCCTATCGCGACACCACTGGAGACGGGCTGCACGATGTTGGGGCGTGAGCGGAAGACGGCCTAACGGTGTGCGGGACCATAGCCCAGCTTCATGGAGACGGTTGCGAATGGTCCTCGCCGATACCCCAGGAGCAACAGTGTCCCTAATTTGCTGGGAAGTGGCAGTGCGGTCCCCTACGGCACTGCGTAGGATCCTACGGTCTTGGCGTGCATACGTGTGTCGCTGCGGTCCGGTCCCAGGTCGACGGGCACGTGCACCTTCCGCCGACCACTGGCGACAACATCGATGTACTGTGGAGACCTCACGCCCCACGTGTTGAGCAGTTCGGTGGTACGTCCACCCGGCCTCCCGCATGCCCACTATACACCCTCGCTCAAAGTCCGTCAACTGCACATACGGTTCACGTCCACGCTGTCGCGGCATGCTACCAGTGTTAAAGACTGCGATGGAGCTCCGTATGCCACGGCAAAATGGCTGACACTGACGGCAGCGGTGCACAAATGCTGCGCAGCTAGCGCCATTCGACGGCCAACACCGCGGTTCCTGGTGTGTCCGCTGTGCCGTGCGTGTGATCATTGCTTGTACAGCCTTCTCGCAGTGTCCGGAGCAATTATGGTGGGCCTGACACACCGGCGTCAATGTGTTCTTTTTTCCATTTCCAGGAGTGTAGTTTGAAGAGGAATCCACATGCTAGCAATGTCTGTACAGACCAACGTACAAACGCCACCAGAAGCCCACAGGGGTCCAACCCGATTTCGACAGAAAACACAGAACCCTCGGAGGGTCGGTGAGTGAGCATCAGTAAAATAAGATTCCTGGAGAACCACACAAGCTGCAGAGTAGTACGAAAGAAGGGATTTCAATTCCGGAAGGTGACAATAGTATCCATTACAATTCCATTGGAGAACCACAGAACGAGGGTTTAAATGGGGGCTCAACACGCTAAATCCAGTCATACCGCCGGGTCCCCACCCGTCACCGACAAGGAGGGGGCGACATCCATGAACGACAGGTCAGAATCCGGTTGTGACACCAGAGGCTCTGTGTCCCGGGACATGTTTCTTCTTCTTTTCAGGCTGAGATCGAGGAGGGCTGTGTGGCATAAAGGAGCCAGCTGCAGCAAGATCAGGAACAGAAAGAGACTGGGCGACCTGGGGGCCGACAGACCGCGGCTCTCGCGGTCGTCGCGCGGCAGCAGACCTTTGGCCTGGAAGGTGCCGGGAAGGGGCATCCTGGGAGAGGCGCCCTTGACCGGCAGACGCCGAAGGAGTGGGACACTTCTCCGGCTGGGGAGGGAGAGCAGCGCCCATAGGAGGAGGTGTGGGAGCCACAGGGGAGGGGGGAGGAGTGGGGTCCGCGATGGGGGTAAGGAAGGGGGAGGAAGGGTTGTAGATGTAACCAAGGCGTAACTAGATGTCATGGACACAAGGTGAAGTCGTGTATATTTCTTACAGGCCTCTGTGTAGGTTAAACGATCGAGGGACTTATACTCCTGTATCTTCTTTTCCTTCTTATATACTGGGCAATCTGGTGAACGTGGAGAATGACTACCATGACAATTTACACACACAGGAGGGGGAACACAGGGACTCACCTCATGGAGTGGACGTCCACAGTCACCACAGAGAGGGACCTGTGAACAGCGGGAAGACGTGTCCAAAACGCAAGCACTTAAAACACCTCATAGGAGGTGGGATGTACAGCTTCACATCACAGCGATAGACCATAATCTTAATTTTCTCAGGGAGGGTATCCCCTTCAAAATCCAGGATAAAGGCACCAGTATCAATACAATTGTCTTTAGGACCCTTCTGAACACGCCAAACAAAGTGAACACCCCGCCGTCCGAGATTGTCCCGAAGTTCATCAGTTTGAAGGATGAGGTCCCTGTGAAAAAACACACCTTGTACCATATTTAGAGACTGGTGGGGGGTAATGGACACAGGAATTGTGCCAAGATGGATACAGGCACGAAGGGCCGCAGATTCGGCAGCTGAAGCAGTTTTTATCGGCAATGAACCCGACCGCATCTTGCTCAGGTAGTCCACTTCGCCAAGCTTGTCTTCAATGTGTTCCACAAAGAATAAAGGTTTGGTATTGGTGAAAGTATCTCCATCAGTCCTAGTGCAAACTAGATAACGGGGGAAAGGTTTTGCCCCTAGCTGACGGGACTGACCCTCCTACCAGGGGGTAGCCATGGAAGGGAAGGCCGAAGGGGCAAGAGAAGCAGCACTTGAGGAATCAGTTCCATGCAGAGAGATGGCCGCAGAAGAACGGCCAGAGTTCTGGACCCATACGCATTTCATTTTCATAGCGTCCGCCCACTCTGATCAGGGGCTCTCCTCACGGGGAGCACCCAGCCACAGCCAGGGCTGTCTGGCACGATGGCCATTGCTGGGAGTTCCGATGCTACAGGATGACGAGCAACCACTCCAAGGCATGCATGAGGAGGTCACAGCTCAGGTATCAGAAGTGTGATCCCTGTGTGTTCAGGGGGCTCAACCAAAAGGGTACACAGCGACCCCACCACACGGGCTGGCTATGCACCCCAGTATCACACAACGACGTGAAAGGAAAGGTGGAATGTACTAGGAGGGCACACGTCTGAGACACTAGGTAAGGTGCTCTTCCCAAATGGCTCACACTATGGAGAAGAAATTTTGTAATGGAGGTCAAACCCCAGAGGAGACCAAGGAATGCCAAAAGGAGGAGATGATTATGCAACAAAGCCGAATTGGAAAACCTAAAGAACCAGGAGGATAGCGGGGGCCAACATAAGCAAGGACACCAAGGGGAGGGAGGGAGGGGGGAAGGGAGGGAGGGGGGAAGGGAGGGAGGGGGGAAGGGAGGGAGGGGGGAAGGGAGGGGGGAAGGGAGGGGGGAAGGGAGGGGGGAAGGGAGGGGGGAAGGGAGGGGGAAGGGAGGGGGGAAGGGAGGGGGGAAGGGAGGGGGGAAGGGAGGGGGAAGGGAGGGGGGAAGGGAGGGGGAAGGGAGGGGGGAATGGAGGGGGGAAGGGAGGGGGAAGGGAGGGGGGAAGGGAGGGGGGAAGGGAGGGGGAAGGGAGGGGGGAATGGAGGGGGGAATGGAGGGGGGAATGGAGGGGGGAATGGAGGGGGGAATGGAGGGGGGAATGGAGGGGGAAGGGAGGGGGGAAGGGAGGGGGGAAGGGAGGGGGGAAGGGAGGGGGGAAGGGAGGGGGGAAGGGAGGGGAAATGTAGCCCTGGAGAGAAAGAAGGCTGCAATGGCTCGGGGCCCTGTGCTCGCCACGCACGAATCCACAGAAGAGTTGTAGACCCCCTGTGGGGTAACGAATAAGAAAATAGGAATGCGGGTACACTACTGTGAAAAGCATAGTACTGCATTTCCATTGATAAGGTACATTGAGGTAAAAAAAGTCATGGATAGCAATACGAACATATAGAGGTGGATGTAGTATCTCGTACATGAAGTATAAAAGGACAGTGCATCGATGGAGCTGTCACTTGTAGCCAGGTGATTGATGTGAAAATGTTTCCTTTTTCATAATGCTCACACGACGGGAATTAACTGACACTGAAGCGTAATTTGAGCTAGGCGCTTGGGAAATCCATTCCGGAAAGCGTTAGTAAATTCAATATTCCGCGATCCACAGTGTCAAGAGTGTGCCGATAGTACCACATTTCAGGCATTACCTCTCATCACGCACAATGCAATGGGCGACGGCCTTCACATAACGACAGAGAGCAGCACTATTTGCTTACAGTTGTCAGTGCTAACAGACAACCAACACTGCGTGAAATAAGCGCAGAAATCAATGTGGGACGTACGACGAATGTATCTGCTAGACACAGAGCGGAGAAATTTGGAGTTAATTGTTTACAGCAGCAGACGACCGATGCGGGTGCCTTTTCTGACAGCACAACATCGCCTGCAGCGCCTCTCCTGGACTAGTGACCATTTGAGTTGGATTCTAAATGACTGGACAACTGTGTCGTGGTCGGATGAGTCCCAATTTCAGTTGATAAGAGCCGATGGTAGGATTCGACTATGGCACAGGCCCCACAGACCCAAGTTGTCAACAAGACGTTGTGCAAGCTGGTGTAACGGTGCAGGCTGTGTTTACATGGGACGGACTGGGTCCTCAGGACCAATTGAACCTATCAGTGGCTGGAAATGGACATGTTTGGCTATTTGCACATCATCAGCAGCCACTGACGGACTTCGAGGTCCCAAATAACGGTCAAATTTCTATGGATTACAATGCGCCACGTTATTGGGCCACAACTATTCGTGACTCGTTTGAAGAACATTCTGGACAATTCGATCGAATGATTCGATTGCCCAGATCGCCTGACACTAATCCCATTTAGGGGACATATAGACAGATCAGTTCGTGCACGAAATCCTGCACAGGCAACATTCCCGCAATTATGGGCGTCCATAGAGGCAGCATGGCTAATTATTTCTGCAGGGGACTTCGAACATGGTGTTCAGTCCATGTCACATCCAATAGCTGCATTACGTCAGGCGGAAGGAGATCCGACAATTTTAGGAGGTATCCCTTGACTTTTGCGACCTCTGAGTAGTAACGAAGCCCACACCTCTTTCTGAATTTTTAGTGAATGAGAATATCCTGGGAGAAAACTGGTAAGCATAGTTTTCCCAGTATGTCACGGTAAGAAACTTATTGGCTGTTGTACCCGTCCGCGTCGGGCGCGAGGAAACCATAGACGACAAACGTAAGCAAAAAATATGAGAAAATGAAATTAATTACACTACTGGCCATTAAAATTGCTACACCACAAAAATGACATGCTACAGACGCGAAATTTAACCGACAGATGCTGTGATATGCAAATGATTAGCTTTTCAGAGCATTCACACAAAGCTGGCGCCGGTGGCGACACCTACAACGTGCTGACACGAGGAAAGTTTCCAACCGATTTCTCATACACAAACAACAGTCAACCAGCGTTGCCTGGTGAGACGTTGTGATGCCTCGTCTCAGGAGGAGAAATGCGTACCATCACATTTCCGACTTAGATAAAGATCAGACTGTATCCTGTAGCGATTGCGGTTTATCGTATCGCGACATTGCTGCTCGCGTTGGTCGAGATTCAATGGCTGTTAGCAGAATATGGAATCGGTGGGTTCAGGAGGGTAATACAGAACGCCGTGCTGGATCCCTACGGCCTCGTATCACTAGCAGTCGAGATGACAGGCAGCTTACCCGCATGACTGTAACGGATGGTGCAGCCACGTATCGATCCCTGAGTCAATAGATGGGGACGTTTGCAAGACAACAACCATCTGCACGAACACTTCGACGACGTTTGCAGCAGCATGGACTATCAGCTCGGAGACCGTGGCTGCCGTTATCCCTGACGCTGCATCGTCACAGACAGAAGCGCCTGCGATGGTGTGCTCAACGACGAACCTGGGTGCACGAATGGCAAAAAGTCATTTTTTCGGGTGGATCCAGGTTCTGTTTACAGCATCATGATGGCCGCATCCGTGTTTGGCGACATCGCAGTGAACGCACATTGCAAGCGTGTATTCGTCGTCGCCATACTGGCGTATCACCCGGCATGATGGTATGGGGTGCCATTGGTTACACGCCTCGGTCACCTATTGTTCGCATTGACGGCACTTTGAACAGTGGACGTTACATTTCAGATGTGTTACCACCCGTGGCTCTACCCTTCATTCGATCCCTACGAAACCCTACATTTCAGCATTATAATGCACGACAGCTTGTTGCAGGTCCTGTACGTGCGTTTCTGGGTACAGAAAATGTTCGACTGCTGCCTGGCCAGAACATTCTCCAGATCTCTCACCGATTGAAAACGTCTGGTCAATGGTGGCCGAGCAACAGGCTCCCCACAATACGCCAGTCACTGCTCTTGATGAACTGTGGTATCGTGTTGAAGCTACATGGGCAGCTGTATCTGTACACGCCATCCAAGCTCTGTTTGAGTCAATGCCCAGGCGTATCAAGGCCGTTGTTACGGTCAGAGGTGGTTGTTCTAGATACGGATTTCTCAGGATCTATGCACCCAAATTGCGTGAAATGTAATCACATGTCAGATCTAGTATAATATATTTGTCCAATGAATACCCGTTTATCATCTGCATTTCTTCTTGGTGTAGCAATTTTAATGGCCAGTAGTGTATTTCTGATAACCGATGCAAATTAAGCATCTGTTTACATCACCGTCCAATAACATCGTGAAGCAGAACACCACCAGTCCACTGAAACGACAACCTGTGTCATTGTTCCACGTTAATGGACCGATCAGCTTAATACTATTCTTATGTAAAGATATACGCAACAAATGAAAAGAAATGATCGGCAATTTGATCTCTGAGTGGTTCGACCTGGAGATATTCAAGTAAGTAACGAAAGACACGTAATATATCCGGTGGTTCTACCTTCGAACAATTCTTCAGTTATATTTCATTTACTGGCTGTGAACAGTGACAGAAATATTCGTACATAATCCTAGTTATCACAGGACTCAAGAGGTGTGCTTTTTCTAAATAAACGCGATTCATACATTTCCCTTAATATCGTATGTTTAACTAAATACAAAGGACCACAGGAGCAGATGCTTACCCTCTGTAGAATCCGACAGAGAAAACGCCACCATCAGGCGAGGATAGATGAAGTACGTAACGATCGCTTATTTCTTCACCGTCACTATGTATTTTGCATTTGCCGCTTCGCTCACTTACCAAGTGTCTATCCAAACGATTTTAATTACAAAACATTTCTTTGTAGAAAAAAACAGAAGACATTTTTCGGTACTATAAATTACAGTATTAATAGACTTCTATAAATACGTTTTTGAAATCACTTTGGGGGCAAGGCATAAACGTCTTTCACAGATAATGAGGATATATTATGTGTTGTAAGCCGAATGAATGAATGAATGAATGAATGAATGAATGAATGAAGTTATATGATGAACAGAACATACTTTATGCATTCAATCAGTTACCAGCTAGTACGTAATTGTTCGTTTAAATATTTTTCAAAAGAATTTTACTCTTTTTTTAATGTATTGGTTATGTATGATTTTATGATGGCAAATTATTTTCAGAAATATTCTCATTTGCTTTAGTTGTATAATAACCAAATAAAGTTTACTTGCGCACTGATCAATAAACTGTCATTATTATAAGGCTTAGTTTTCAGGATTGGATGAGAACTTTTTTTCAATATTTACATTTGACTGAGGCAAAAGTGAATAGTTGTGTTTACGTGGCATTATACTTTGTTTCCATTCCTCCCAACGGGAAAAAACTCAGCGAGGGATAAAATTTCCATCCAGTTTTGTTTAACAAAGTTTGCTTCATATTTACAACCGCTGCGTAATAGAATTACACACAAAATTGTTTTGCTTTAATTATGTTACCAATATTATTGTACTGATTGTTTTTAAGTCCGAGCTATTTTTGGCTCAACAGTTTACAAACTGTAGTAAAGTTCTTAAACTTTAGTGTGATACAAGTCAGCGTTGAAGTCTTAATTGTAAATTTCATTTGATACGACTCTCTATGTAATTGATACGGAGCTCACATCACACGGTCGGCGGCTCCTATCATCTGTTCTGTTGCGGCTCTGCCGCTACACCAACTGCTTCATATGAACAAATGCCTGCTGCTGGTACCAAGGTTAGCACGATGTGTCGCGGGCTGTGCTGCCGCTTTTCACCTCAGCATCGTTTATACGAAACAAATTAAGTGCAGCATCACAGAGACTAAACATTTGTTATCAACTATACGGCACTGAAAAGAGTTTTGCTTAGCATATTTGTCTAGTCAGTTGTTTAATGTAGTTTATACGCAGTTACTACTGTTCGTTCATTTCAAAGTGAGAACACGTTTCCTTGTTGGCAACACTGTCAGCGGTCAGAGCGCCGCATGACATCCACTACACTACAGAATTACTGTTAGCCTGTTGCACATAGTTCAGCTCTCAGCGAATCATATTATAAAACTGTCTACGACAAACGGTAGTTTAGCGTTCTTGTAGGTCACAGGTTATTTATTAAGTCTTTAAAGTTTTTGTACTTTAAACGCGCACAACCATACGTGACAATTGTGGACTTGTTAAGCACTGTTACTGAATACCACAACGGCAGACATCAGTTCGCTTTGTTAGTACCACGTTTATCAGACGCGCTTATTTGTGGTTCGGTGCGAGAACACTTATGAAGATACACTTGGTTAAAAGCGTTCGTGCATACTTCATCCGATTACCTCCATAATCCGACGCAGCAGAGGTGAGTACAGATTCACGTACTACTATGGGCTTTCACATGTTTTATTTGCTTATGCTTGCGTAGCCTTTCAGTATGTGCTGAGTTCCACAGTGGGTTTTAAACTGCACTATCTACAGAATCATTGTGTCTCTTTTCTCAGGAGCTTCTGTGTACGTTGACAATCAAATAGTTGCTGTGCAAGTATTTTGTCCTCATGCAAGGTGAAGCTTAATACAACACTAGAATTATTTGTATATTAATATCTCTCTTTTGTGATTTTAGCAGTGGAGCTATGTAACAAGATTTATATGTTCTCATAGTATTCGGTCATGTACTTAGTTACTTGGTTTAGTGGCCTGATGTTTACATGTGAAATATATTTCATAAAAGAAAAACTTTTTTCTTTTCGTACATGGCATCGCTATACGACCTTTACTTCCATAGAAATTACGGTGTCTACGCAATAAGCGAAAATTACCACAGGGAAAAATCGGTAAATAAAACGTCCGCCGCGTGCGCGAATCAAACATGGGCATCCAGACACACACACAAAGAGAAATTTTGTGTAACTACGAGATTGACAAGATTCAATAAGCAACTCATATGCTAGATTTTTCTATTAGTACTATGTGCTTGCTTTATTTATGTAGAAAAATTCACAAGAAAAATAATTACTGGCTCCTGCCAAAACTTAGCAACTACGTTTGTAAAAATAAGCTAAACATAAGCCATACACAATTACAGATTTGTGCCTTGCTTGCATAGCTAAAGATTTTTATTTCTCTTGCTTGCTGGTATATCCTACCCATACTGGTTGTGCTTACAGTAAAAGTGTGATTTTATGGTGTACATTTTAATATTCATTCCCATACCATGTATCTATCATAAATTAGTACTTTCCCAAATTATTTTGAATTAACTATTGTACTGTTCAGGAGATATTTAAAATTCCTAGCTTTACACGCCACTGTGGTTAGTCCATGAAACAAAGCGTACTTCTACTGCTTCAAAGCTTGTGTCCAAATCTTGATCAGTTGTTATACAAATATATTTGCATATATACATTAGTCCATGAGATTAGTACAGCCGATCATCTGTCTAAGACTGTCATGAATTAAACAGAAATATTTACTATCTATAATTACATGAAGTTCACTTAACTTTGAAGGATCATGCTTTAAAATTAGAAAAGTTTTTTTTCATTTTTAGAAGAGAAATTCGCCGGACTGACTACAAAATGCCATCCTAACTATTAATACTATATATGAAGCTAAATTCAATAGAAATAGCACCACCTCTCATTAGGGCCAGGGAAAGCAATACGTCACATGACAGTACTGTATGTGCAGACGAAGTTAGTAGTCGGCGCATGACTGGTGTGAATGACCTGAAGGCATTTCGCATTTACAGTTGCCACTGCGCGCGGTGTCAACTTAGTTTGCGCCTATGATACATCTGATAAGGTACTACCTGCGCATGATATTCGTACCCCTTGATACCAGGCTTATGCGGCAAGACATTTGAATATTTATTCAGCAAGTCAGCTAGTTCAGCCTTTTGTTGTTCTGTTAAATGCCCTGATTCGCCTATTTTCGTTTGAATATGGGATAAAATATCCATGGCATCTCCTGTATTCTGACATTCTAGTGCATTATGAACGCAGTACTGCCCACCACTAGTGGACAGAGCCTTAGTTTAAAGTTTGAGACTTTGGCCTTCACTTTTTCGCAATACCTACCATGACATGATGTTTTCCTTAAGAAACTTACAACTTGTTCCGTTCAGAAGGTCGATCTTTGTGTCCCTCTTCGCAGAAATCCCATGCCTACCAGACAGGAAACTGACAAATTCTTGACAGTGAGAAACGTTGAGCTCGCGCCGAATAACGCTGCGCGAACGGCTGGGCACGTTTGGGGAGAGTGGTGGTGGTGGTGGTGGTGGTGGTGGGGGTGGTGGGGGTTACGGGCACGCCCTGTAGAGGAACTTCAGAGCGCTGGAGGGGGAGTGCGTTCTAAACTGAAGCGTACGCTCAAAATTTTCGTTTAGTATTAAGTGGAGCCCTCACTTGTATGGTGACCATTCGAAAAGCTCTGCCACCTCTGCTTTCGTTAATATCAAAAAAGAATTCCGCTGAATTGGTTTTCGCCTGGTTTATTAACCATTTGTAATTTTCAGAGAAACATCATGAGTGCCGAATTTTAATAATACCTGTACTTTTAACTTGTTGCCCTGTTAAAACTTGCTTCTTTTGCCAGAGCACAGCAGAGTTTACAGTTTCACCTCACAAACATGTTGTGCAGAGACAATTCCGAAACAGTGGCTCATGAAGTCTAAGTAAGGAACTGAGGAAAAGTAAGATCGGTAGCTTATGATAAAGCACACCCGCGGTATAAATATAAACGTGTACTGTCTAATATTGTTCCGAAACCTATAGCATGTGCTTTCTTCGAGAAAGTCTAGTTCGTGGAATAACACGGTAAATGAAGTTCTGCATAATAAACATAAGGAAAAATAGTCTCTTTGCGTTTTATCATTTGCCAAAATCTCATTTCGATATCTCAAACAGTTGAGGAAATATAAGAGATGATGTTGATATTACACTGTGGCTTCATTGATACGTCAGAGCAGTTTTTTCGAGATCGATGACAGACACCGAGTCCCAAGTCTAAACAAAAATTCAGTATGTTAGCTAAATTTAATACACCGCTATAATATAATGTAGTATGCACCGAACGTTATCATAGCGACTCTTGTTTTTCAATGCAAACTTTTTTGAAATTCGTGCAGCGCCTTACTTCCATGCAAATATTCAACTATGACTATTAAGGAAATTATGTGCACACATTATCATGTAGATGATACTACTGTTCGGACCTCACGTTCCACAGTCACCTAACTAATTGTCCCTTGGCACCAGTAGCACCGGAGACTACACAGTTTTGGAATGGCATTATCGCTACACTAGTTTTACTAGTTACACTTTTGAAAATTTCACGTCACGGACGTTAATACCTGGTCCTCTGTCCAGTACAACTGTCGTGGGTATGCTCTCCACTACAGCATTCACGGCTGCCTGAACTAGTTCTTTAAGTTTCATGCACGATTTAAAATCTCCTCACAGTTCTTCTCGAATATCTGTATCCTCTTTATATCGTAGCATACGAAACTTTTCATCAGGTTTCCTCATAGGTATATGTTCTGGGTGTTCACAAATTTTTAAAGTCAGGTAAATACGCAAGTGTGAAATTAATAGCATCTACTGTAAAGCAGTTATGCTTATCAAGATATTTGTACAACTTCCGCCGCTGTTTATAATAATAATAATAATAATAATAATAATTTTCAACTTGTCTGAAAAAGTTATGTATGTGGAATTTTGTTATTTTGTATATTATTTAGTGCAGTTGATGGCAAGAATGAAACAATGTTTAGTCTTTCACTACTCTCCATTTCATATATTTGTGTAAGTGGCAGTTTTCGCGCCTTTTTTAGTTTTTCAGAAAAATGTACAAGATCATGTATGTACAAGATCATGTACGTACAAGATCATGTACGTACAAGATCATGTACGTACAAGATCATGTACGTACAAGATCATGTACGTACAAGATCATGTACGTACAAGATCATGTACGTACAAGATCATGTACGTACAAGATCATGTACGTACAAGATCATGTACGTACAAGATCATGTACGTACAAGATCATGTACGTACAAGATCATGTACGTACAAGATCATGTACGTACAAGATCATGTACGTACAAGATCATGTACGTACAAGATCATGTACGTACAAGATCATGTACGTACAAGATCATGTACGTACAAGATCATGTACGTACAAGATCATGTACGTACAAGATCATGTACGTACAATTCATGTACGTACAAGATCATGTACGTACAAGATCATGTACGTACAAGATCATGTACGTACAAGATCATGTACGTACAAGATCATGTACGTACAAGATCATGTACGTACAAGATCATGTACGTACAAGATCATGTACGTACAAGATCATGTACGTACAAGATCATGTACGTACAAGATCATGTACGTACAAGATCATGTACGTACAAGATCATGTACGTACAAGATCATGTACGTACAAGATCATGTACGTACAAGATCATGTACGTACAAGATCATGTACGTACAAGATCATGTACGTACAAGATCATGTACGTACAATTCATGTACGTACAATTCATGTACGTACAATTCATGTACGTACAATTCATGTACGTACAATTCATGTACGTACAATTCATGTACGTACAATTCATGTACGTACAATTCATGTACGTACAATTCATGTACGTACAATTCATGTACATACAATTCATGTACGTACAATTCATGTACGTACAATTCATGTACGTACAATTCATGTACGTACAATTCATGTACGTACAATTCATGTACGTACAATTCATGTACGTACAATTCATGTACGTACAATTCATGTACGTACAATTCATGTACGTACAATTCATGTACGTACAATTCATGTACGTACAATTCATGTACGTACAATTCATGTACGTACAATTCATGTACGTACAATTCATGTACGTACAATTCATGTACGTACAATTCATTTATGTACAATTCATGTATGTACAATTCATGTATGTACAATTCATGTATGTACAATTCATGTATGTACAATTCATGTATGTACAATTCATGTATGTACAATTCATGTATTAGTTAATGAATTGATTTCCAGGCCGATAATCGGGAATTATTACGATGCACGCACACAGCTTACGCGTATTATACACTTCTTTGTTGAATGTTCGCTTCTAGTCACGCTTATTTGATTTCCTCACTTTCTCAAACAACGAATGTCGTCTGAGAGGCCCTGCTTTCTTTTCCTGGTGATTCTGTTTTCTGTTAGCGTTTAATACAGGTTTAAGGGGCCCAGGTTGGATTCCCAGCTGGAGCAGAAGATTTTTCTCCATTTGGGGACTGGGTTTTGTGTCACAATCATTTAGCCCAATGTGGGCGTCGAATGCAGTAAGTACTTGCCCTCGGCTGCCGAACTTCCCCAAATGGGGGACTCCCGGCTCACAATGCTGTACGCTCATTACGACAGGTTCAACAGAACTGATGTTGACACTGCACAAGAAAGCCGATTCTTCCGCAGTAAACAGCCAACTCCAAACACACACTGCCTTTCACGGAAATTGTTAAATTCAACTAGTGCTATCTATCAACGAAGTCACTTGACCAGAACACGAATAAGGCGCCGAGAGCCACGAGGGCCAAAAGCACACTGTCCTTGACCCCCAAATTTAAGTGAATATCAGAGAAACCAGTGAGACAGCTTTTCTTAAATGTTCAGATATACATGTAATGTGGGCCTACAGTGCCGATAAACCTGACCTACCGAAAGGTCAACAAATTTCAGAAGCATTGAATAAATGCTCTACACTCACAATTGACAATGATGTGCTTTATGGTTCTGAGTGCCTCAAATGGATTACTGTAGGATAAAATCCAGAACTTAATGTACTGTATCTCATTCAGAATCTCACAAAATAGGAGTTTTTTGCCAGTATATCTATAAAATACACCAATGTCCGATCTAATGTTACCATATAGCGGGTGAATTGGCGTATCTGTGCAGTGTGCCAACTGCCTAGTGGGATTTATGCCAAGCAAACTACTGCTGCAGTGCGCTGTCACCTGGTGGCATTGATGTAAACTTGTAGATGAGTGCTGTGAACCGTGCACATTGCTCATCAAATCCGTATGTATTTAGCCCGTGAATGTGCGCCCGTTATCGTGATCGAAAGTTTCAGTTTCACTGAGTCAGGGGAACAATGTAGCGCAGCGCGGTAGGTATCATTTATTTCGGGTTACCCCATCTACATTATGTTTAAAGCGTTCAAAGAAAAATAACCAATAAATCAGCAAGGTGTCAAATGGTACGGTGTTCATGTGCTCTTGTGCTCTTACCCAACAGCTGCCACTGCTCATCATGCCGTCTATCAGTTCCACTCGCCCCCCTTTCTGACGGTCGTAGTGAGTACGATGGGGGCGGTTTTAGTATGACCCACCAGCGTTGCTTGAGGACCATTTCTGGGACACCTCTAAAGTGCTCACGGTATGATTTTGCGGGGGTGGCGTCCAGTTAGGCGCAGGCCCCGTGTTTTGTCCCGATATACTGCGTCCATTATTTCTGTCATTGTTATTCAGCGACAGTTTCCTAGAATGTGATTGCAACCTATGAATTGTGTTCCAAGAGCAGTTATACCCTGGAGTAAATCAATGTCCAATACTTTGGTTACTATGTCGGCCGTCTGCATGCGACGGTTAGTGCATATGTTATCAGTTGTGGCGATCATTCGCGTGATACGGCACTGCGCCGTTGCCACACTCACCCTAACAAACAGTATTTACAATTAGTCCAGTAGAATTAGCATTCCAATCGGAAATAATTGCTACAAAAATTTTATTGTTTTAATGGCTTCGTTTGTGTCCCAGTATGACTATCCTAGGTTTTCCCCCACAGCCGAGTTGTGGAAAAGTGCGGGGGGGGGGGGGGGGGGCAAAAATGTACCCGAGAAAGTGATATTTTTCGGTTTCGTGATTATATCTCGTAAATGACTCACAAATCGAAAACATAGTGCAATTAAAAATTGTAGGGCATGAAATTCTGCATTGAACGAGACCACCCGTTTCCATACTAGTGTTCTTCAAAATTGGACCAATTTCACATGTTCATAAAAATTTTTCGTTTTAACCTCTGTTTTTTGGTATTATCGTAGAAACTAACCCACCTATCAATAATGTCGTTCAGAAAAAAGATATGGAGAGAGAAATTTGGCATTCGATGAAACCAAAAGTGAATTTATTGAACCACCCATTTGTGTACTGTTCCTCATTAAATTTGGACCATTTCTCATCAATTTCAAATGTAGTTCTTCAGTAATTCTTATGTACAGTCTTTTAAACACAGAACTATAGCAACCAATTGTCTTGTACTTATGTAATATAATAATAGAATAATAGAATAAAATACTAAAATTTTGTAAAATTTGAAAAATATTAAAGTTTCTCATATGTCGAGGGTTAAGAACTGAGACCTCGTATCTGACAGATGTCAGAGAAAGTTCTGACTCAAAAAAACTTGCAAGTGGAAAAAATACATGTTATAACAAAATGATGCAAACAATACAATGCACAACCTGTTAGTAATAAGTGATTATCTCTAAAAAATCAAAACAATCAAAATTTTTATTAAAGGTTATTTTTTTAGCTCCCCTGTGAAATTTGTCTTGTCGGGTACGTGGTATCCGTTCATAACCCTCAATATAATATATTGATACCCATTCAACTGATATGAAGGACGCAGGAAGATAGAGACACTCCTTGAAATTAAGTAGTGATTATTATATTTCGTAATTACAGAATTTTACGTGAATGTATGAGATGAGAAGGTAAAAGTAGGTATGTACACAAATTTCACATACGTCAACGTTTGACTGTCTTGTTGAGAGGAGACTGTGGAGCTGGTTCTTTGGAGGTAGGAATGAGGCCACGACAAACTCTGAAGCCTGCCATCCCCAGAGGAGCGGATCCATCTGGTGTCCTATCCACATTTGTACTTGTAAGTAGGTCCACAAGCAATGCTGGCGAACTGCTTCCGACGTTGGTGGTAGGGATGCTAGGGTGAATCTGAATTTCACAATCGCTTTGGAAAACAAGTCGAATCCCAAGTTGTCTGAAGTCTCTCCTGCCATACCTACGTAAATCGGAGGTCAGCTTCGACAATAGCTTCAGCCTGAGTGTCATGCTCTAAGAAAGGTTTGATATCTTCCAGAAGACATTTATTTTTGACCAGTAGATTGACCACCTTCTTCCTGCCCTGACCGAAGGGTGCTGAAGTTGTGTCACATCCACATATGGTGTAAAGAAATATGAGTGACCTGATCTTTGCCAGTTTGCAACTGTTAGAATCAAATACATTTGATGAGGTCTTTCCTCTTCCAGATTTCAAGAAATATATATTTGCTGATGGTGTGGCTAGGGCATTGAGCATGATGAGAAGGTCCGTATCCTCACCAACAACCACAACCTTCTCATGCTCCTGTGAAACCTCAAGCACTGTGGCAACAATTAGGTGGTCTGCGTCTTCAGTAGCTTGCCTTACTGAGAAGCCTTCGAGCCTCGAAATAAGCAAGCTAATGAGATGTGCTTTATTTCTGGAAAGGAATTGCTCCTGAGTCAGTCACCATCATTAGCTCGGTAAATATGACCTCAGGAGTAGTGTGTCTTTTGCTTCGGCAGAGGTGCTCAGCATATTTGATGCTCTTGGTGGGCAGGTCTTCTGGGTAGCCATCGACCATAACACTTGTCGCACTTCCGCTGTAGTGTCTTCTTAAGTATTCAACGTATTTGGTTAGCATTAACTTAAGTGTTTCACCATTCTTCCATACAACGCACTGGAGAAGAAATCCACCATCGATGACAAGTGCTTCTTCCAGGTTTACATCATTCTTTGGTGTGAACATGTCATAACACTGACTTGGGAGTCTCCCTCATTCCAGACGCATTGAACAGAGAGAGAGAGAGAGAGAGAGAGAGAGAGAGAGAGAGAGAGAGAGAGAGAGAGAGAGGATAGGGTGCCATCTCATATTGGAAGAATTCTTTAATAAAATGAAGAACAAACCGCCTTCAGTCACAAGTTGCGTTTATTTACTGCACTATGCATTTCGAGCACTGGAGGCTCATCTTCAGGTGCTTGTTAGTGATTTGCATCAGGTTTTTTAGTTGTTTGCCTGTTGATATTACATTTTTCTGTTACAACATGGTATATTCTAGATGTAAGTTTAACAGCGTTAATAATATGAAAATAAGTTATAGTTTAACATTGTATGATGTCTGCTTCTGTTGTGCAGTTGGTATACACAATATACATCTTTAATTTTGCAATACACACTGGGATACACACAGTCACTTTTTCGCACATTGTAGTAGCAGAACGTAAACTGCCACAGATTCTCGTTCATACAGATGTTCTACTTGTAAATATAATCGATTTTCTTGTTTCACAGAAGATAATATGATAGTATTATTAGTACGCAGGTATTATTAAAATAATTATTTGGCACCATGTTGTAGGTTGTCGACTGTTCGTACTCTTATGGATTTGATTTCTTAGGAAAAAATAAACTTTTGAAGGCGTAAAAAAAATTGTGGCTGTTAAACTCTGTTCATTCAACAAGTTTTCGGAATATTTTTCTTTGTGTAGCGTTATTTCTAACTGTTGTAGTAGATTAAATTTTTTACTGTTGGGTCCTGTGTGAAGTACAGTTAGGCTGTTGTGGATGCCGTCAAGTGTGTTTATTAATATACATGTGGTTAGTGATTGTAGATTTTTCAAAATGGTTTAGTCGAAAGGCGTCGGTGTGTTCTTTATACCGTGTGTGGAAGGTTCTTCCAATTTTTCCTATGTAAAATGCAGGGCAACTGTTACATTGTAATTTACATATTCCACTGTGTTATGTTATTGGCTTGTTTGTGTTCCCTGCGTGAGGTAAGTGGTATCCAAGTTTGCTGTTAGTGGAGAAAGATATTTTAATATTTTTTTAATAAGTTAGCTACTTTTTGTGATACTGTGCCTAAGTATGGGATGCTTGTGAAGATTTGTTTGTGTTGGTAGTTTATCTGCGCCTAAACTTACTTGGATCTGTGAAGGATGACAGAAAGTGGATGGAGTGATCTGTTGAGATGAGGTTGTAACGAAATATGATCTAATGGTAGATGATTTAATGGTAGATGCATTCTAGAGAGAGGAAGATGTTGCGTCAGATCATTTAACAATTTTTTCCGTTCTGTTGGGGTGCATCAGTTGTGTGGCATAACCTGTGTTCGACTCTTATACAACTGTATGTTATGTCTGTGGCCTAGAGCACTGTCTACTCGCGATCGTTAACAGCAGATCTGTCATCAGAGGAGTTCCATCTCATGTGCGTGATTATGAGAACGACGACGACGAAACATGCCCATCTTGTGTCGGCACTTTCCTCTGTATGAACGTAGATATTTGCAAGGTACTCAATTAACCTGCTGCATCTTTGGCATAAAATCGAGTCTTCAGTTTCATAATTACATTACTTCTATGTTACTGACAGTTTGTGAGATACTGAATTCCCATGCATACATCTGCTTGACAGATGTTCTGTTTACGGATTTAGTGCTGGCATGTCTTGTAATTTCACATGTGGAACATCGTTGCTATGCGTTGGTCCGTTTCCTTGTGAGAGGTATTCTCCGTTACTAACGATCATTTTGTATAGGACTGATGCAGGCATAGTATAATTTCTAAACCGTGATCGGATATGAACAGTGGATGCCATACACCTCTGCCAAGCTATATTGTGCATGTATCACAGGGAATCCATGTTTAAGGAAGTAGGTTTTTCATTTTACAGTTTATCTTGTTACAGTTTTAGGGCGCAAAATTGCTACGATCATTAGCGCCCATTCTGGGACTTAGGGAAGCTTACAAAAACCACATGGGAAATCTGCAGAAATGGGAGCTAAACTCAAAAAGAGGGGAAACTAAAAAACCAAAGGAAAACTTCGAAAACCACTGTAGGAGAGGGGATTGTTTTTCCCAAAAAGAGCTTCAAATGGCCGACGTGATCACACTGACACTGATAAACTCGAGGGCGCGATCAGCTGAGCGCGTGTCATCATCTAAAATGGAAGGCATATCAGGCGACAGCTGTAGATGGGCTCGTAGCGGAGTAAAATAGGGGCACTCAAGAAAAATGTGTCTCACCATCCACAGTTGAGAGCAGTGGGGATAAAATGGGAGAGCATCGCCACTTAAAAGATGTCAATGGCTAAAAAGAAAGTGCCCTATCCAGCGTCTAGTTAAAATTACCCCCTCCCGATGACAAGTTTGGGAGAAAGAGGTCTGAGCACTGAGCAGAGGTTTCACATCCCGCAATTTATTAGCGGGACGTTTAGACCAATGTGCTTGCCATAAAAGAGCAACACGACGACATAAGACACTCTGCAGATCGGTGAAGGGAACCATGCGAACAGCAGGCCGAGGAACGGAGACTGTAGCATTGGCTGCTCTATCGGCTGCCTCGTTTACATGGATACCAACAGTAGGGGGACAAGGTATGTTCTATCCCACATTCCATTGTTGCCAAATTTATTCAAAATGACGGAAGATGGCGGAATTTGGTGGGAAGTTTGAATTTTGGCTGGAAGATAGGTCAATTGGGCTACCTCCACTAACCTAACCCTCCAGAAAAACATTGGGTGGGAAATTCAAATTCCAGCAGGATAATGCATCACACCACGAAAATGGCGGGAAAAATAGACCAATTGGGCTACGTCCACTAACCTATCCCCCCAAGCCCCTAGAAAATGGCGGGAAGCTTAAATTCCAGCACAATAATGGCAGTAAAACCTCACTTGTCTATTATTACTTCAACAATATCTTGCAGGTGTGTTCGCCACGAGATCCATAGTCCAACTGGCTAAGTTACATTGCCACCAGCAGAGGATGTCATTCAAGACGTCGGATTTTGGCGGGAAGAAGGCCAACTGGGCCACATCCACTCAACTACCGTTATCCAGGACGGCGACTTATTTTGTTTCGCCACTCAGATGACCTGATTGGCGGTGCACATTTAGTCTTTGCTCTGTTGTCATCGTCAAAGTATCGTCACGTTCGATCATCGAGATGAATGCAGATGATGTAGACATTCAAATGAGGACTAGCCACATTTCACTACATCATTTATAGAAGAGTGTGATAATGCAGATGGCAGTTATAAGAGTCGAGGGGCATGAAAGGGAAGCAGTGGTTGGGAAGGGAGTGAGACAGGGTTGTATCCTATCCCCGATGTTATTCAATCTGTATATTGAGCAAGCAGTGAAGGAAACAGAAGAAAAATTAGGAGTAGGTATTAAAATCCATGGAGAAATAAAAACTTTGAGGTTTGCCGATGACATTGTAATTCTGTCAGAGACAGCAAACGATTTGGAAGAGCAGTTGAACGGAATGGACAGTGTCATGAAAGGAGGGTATAAGATGAACATCAACAAAAGCAAAACGAGGATAATGGAATGTAGTCGAATTAAGTCGGGTGATGCTGAGGGAATTAGATTAGGAAAAGAGACACTTACAGTAGTAAAGACGTTTTGCTATCTGGGGAGCAAAATAACTGATGATGGTCGAAGTAGAGAGTATATCAAATGTGCTGGGGGTCATAGTATTTTCATGCAGCACTCGACTGTTGATAACTTATTCAAATTACACATGGCAGTAACTAGTACTAAATACATGGCGCCCATGTGTTCAAGCTGTTTACAGTAACATCATTAACTGGCTTCAGACATGTAGCATTCACATAGAAGATATAGACCATTGTCTTAGCACCTGTATAACTGCAGTGCCGAAGTCTTGTGCTATTCCTCAAATAAGTGTTGAGAATGTTGAACTCAAATTTACTGATGGGATACCCAACTATTTCAATCGGCCTATAACATTATGAGATACACGTACTGAATTTGAGGGACATAAGAAACAGCTATTTTCGAAATACTGTACTTCTGCTGCACCATTTGAAAAAGAATGAACTTTTTGTTTTCTATGCTGATCATAATTTTATGTCTCGAGTAAATAAATGTATTTATAATATTAAATTTCTCTGTCTTTTTCATTTCTCTAGACAAAAATGTCACATGTTAATGCACGTTAGTACACCTTTATGTACGTTAATCTATGTGACACACTTCCCTTTAAATATACCACGTGGAATTCATTCTGTCGTGTAGCTGTTGTAGCTCAGCTGGTAAGGTGATTGCACTATAGTGGCTACACACACACACACACACACACACACACACACACACACACACACACACACACACACACACACACACGTACATAGCACAATAGGTATCATGGCAGGCTGGGTGATGCACACTTGCTGCAAGGACTTTGTTGTTGGTGACTGGTCCTGTGATGATCAAGACCAGAAGACCAAGAAGAAGAAGAAGAAGAAGAAGAAGAAGAATGGAGCATGGAGCACTCCTTCCCAACAGCATACAAGCTATAATTGTAGGTCCTCCCAACTGTGGTTAGACAAATGTCTTGATGGCTGTGTCAACACACACAGACTGAGTCCGCTTCAAGCACCTTTTCATCTACTCTGAAGCATTGCTTCAACCCAAATACCAGTTACAGCATAAAATATTAGATGGGGTAGATGGTGTAATGTACAGAGCATTTAGTGAAAGCGACGTCATCCCCCCCCCCCCTCCTGAAAAGGTAAAGCCTAACACTGTCTTCATATTTGACTATGTGGCTGTTGAAAAGCAGGATCAAATTCGTAGATATTTCTGCTTTGGTCGTCATATGGGTGTTGACGTATTTTGTCTGAGACATATTCCAGCATCCCAAAACAGTTGGTGAGGGATAACGCCAACCTCATTATAGCCTTCAAAGAAGACAATCTCAATTTAAAATACATTTACCACGCTCATGTAGGGACTGACATGTCATACAATGAATTTGTAAACATATGTGCTGATTGTTGGAATCACTCACAATCCCGTTTCCTTGTTATTGATAAAAGGCGGAAACTGAATGATGGTAGTTATAGCCGGAACTTCCAGGAATTTCTGTTGTGTCTAGACAAGACAGTCTAGACACAGGGTGAGGTTACCGAAAGGGCACGCATCAACTCACGCCGACTGGCGTGAAGTCTGGAACAGGATAAGTTGTGAATGCTAATAAGAAAAGTATGCAGCTAAGTTAATACTCATCTTTAATCCATCATAGTGGTACATCGCTCTGTTTTTTTGTGGTTTTAGGGCGCACAACTTCAATGGTCATTAGCGCCCTGACGACGTTAAGAATGCACCGCGAGGCACAAGTTTAAAACAACAACTAAATGGGAAAACACGATAAAGGCAGACTGACAGGCATAGGATTAAAAACAGCATCATCAAATGCCCTTAGTGAGGTTTGTCAAATGGATAAAACGAAGAACACGAGCAGCTGCTCGTGGGTCATCCGCTAAAACGGCATCTGAAGTACATGGCAGGTTAAGATCGAGACGCAGTGCGTTAAAATCCGGACAAGACATTAAAATGTGGCGGACCGTCAGCAACTGCCCACAGGGGCAAAACGGCGCCGGCGCAGCCGTCAGCAGATGGCGATGGCTGAACCGGCAGTGTCCAATTCTTAACCGGGCCAAAACTACCTCCTCTCGCCGAGAAGGGCGTGAGGAGGACGTCCAAGCCACGGGAAGAGGCTTCAAGGCCCGAAGCTTGTTCGCTGTAAGGGCAGCCCAATCGGCATGCCACAGCGATAAAATGCGCCGACAAATAACCCTGCTAAAATCTGACGAAGGGACACAACAAGAAGCTGTCCGAGGCTGGAGGACCGCAGCCTTGGCCGCGGCATCTGCAGCTTCGTTCCCAGGGATACCGACATGGCCAGGGACCCACATAAAGCTAACCAGAGAACCGACGTCCGCCAGCTGCCAAAGAGAGCGTTGGATCCGGTGCACGAAAGGGTGAACCGGATACGGATCACTGAGGCTCTGGATGGCGCTCAGGGAATCGGAGCAGATGACATAAGCAGAATGTCGGTGGCGGCAGATGTAAAGAACAGCCTGGTAGAGGGCAAAGAGCTCAGCTGTGAAGACCGAACAATGGCCATGGAGCCGGTATTTGAAACTTTGTGCCCCGACAATAAAAGAACACCCGACCCCGTCATTGGTCTTAGAGCCATCTGTATAAATGAAAGTCATATTGATGAACTTCGAACGAAGTTCCAAAAAACGGGAGTGGTAGACCGAACCGGGGGTAACCTCTTTTGAGAGCGAGCTGAGGTCAAGGTGAACGCGGACCTGAGCCTAGAGCCAAGGTGGCGTGTGGCTCTCACCCACTCGAAAGGTTGCAGGGAGTGAAAAATTAAGGTGTTGAAGGAGGCGACGAAAGCGAACTCCAGGGGGTAGCAGGGCAGAGACATACAACCCGTATTGACGGTCGAGAGAGTCGTCAAAAAAGGAACGATAAGACGGATGGTCGGGCATTGACAGTAGCCGACAGGCATACCGACAAAGCAGTATATCGCGCCGGTAGGTGAGTGGCAATTCGCCAGCGTCAGCATGAAGACGCTCTACGGGACTAGTATAAAATGCTCCGATCGCAAGTCGTAAACCCCGATGTTGTATGGAGTTGAGGCGGCGTAAGATGGATGGCCGTGCAGAGGAGTATAAGAAGCTCCCATAATCCAGCTTAGAGCGGACGATCGACCGATATAGACGAAGTAGGACGGTTCGATCCACTCCCCACGACATACCACTGAGAACACGGAGGACATTTAAAGAACGGGAACAACGGGCGGCCAAATATGACATGTGGAGACCATCTAAGTTTCCTGTCAAATGTAAGGCCTAAAAATTTGGTCGTCTCCACGATTGGGAGAGCAACGGGACCGAGTCGTAAGGACGGTGGGAGAAACTCTTTGTAGCGCCAGAAGTTAATACAGACCGTCTTCTCGGCAGAAAAACGGAAGCCATTGGCGACACTCCAGGAGTAAAGACGGTCAAGAGAACGCTGAAGACAGCGCTCCAGGACACGTGTACACTGCGCGCTACAATAGATGGTAAAATCGTCCAAAAAAAGGGAGCCTGATACATCAACTGGGAGGCAATCCATTATTGGATTGATCGCGATGGCGAAGAGAGCGACGCTCAAAACTGAGCCCTGTGGCACCCCATTCTCCTAGCGAAAGGTGTCGGACAGGACAGAACCCACACGTACCCTGAACTGTCGATCCATTAAAAAGGAACGAATAAAAAGAGGGAGGCGACCGCGAAGTCCCCATGTATGCATGGTGCGGAGAATGCCCGCCCTCCAACAGGTGTCGTAAGCCTTCTCCAAATCAAAGAACACAGCCGCGGTCGGGCGCTTCCGCAAGAAGTTATTCATAATGTAGGTCGACAAGGTAACCAGATGGTCAACAGCAGAGCGGCGCCTACGAAATCCACATTGTACATTGGTAAGTAGGCGTCGAGACTCGAGCAGCCAAACCAATCTAGAGTTAACCATTCGCTCCATCACTTTACAGACACAGCTGGTAAGCGAGATAGGTCGATAACTGGAAGGCAAGTGCTTGTCCTTCCCCGGCTTAGGAATCGGAACAACAATAGACTCGCGCCAGCATGCGGGAACATGTCCCTCAATCCAGATGCGATTGTATGTACGAAGAAGAAAACCTTTACCCGCAGGAGAAAGGTTCAGCATCTGCATATGAATAGAATCAGGCCCTGGAGCGGAGGACCGTGATCGGTCAAGTGCGTTTTCGAGTTCCCGCATGGTGAATGGGGCATTATAACTTTCACAATTCGAGGAGCGGAAGTTAGGTGGCCTAGCCTCCTCTGCCTGTTTGCGGGGGAGGAAGGCAGGGTGGTAATGAGCGGAGCTCGAAACCTCTGCGAAAAAGCGGCTGAAGGCATTGGAGACAGCCTCAGGGGCCACAAGGACGTCATTCGCGACCTTCAAGCCAGAAACTGGTGAGTGGACCTTAGTGCCAGATAGCCGGCGCAAGCTACCCCAGACAACAGAAGGAGCAAAACTGTTGAAGGTGCTTGTGAAAGCAGCCCAGCTGGCTTTCTTGCTTTCTTTAATAATACGACGACACTGAGCACGTAATCGTTTATATTTGATACAATTCGCCACTGTAGGGTGGCGTTTGAAGGTACGTAAAGCACGTCGACGAGCACGTAAAGCGTCTCTACATGCTGTGGACCACCAGGGGACCGGTACGCGACATGGAGAAGAAGTAGGGTGAGGGATGGAATATTCAGCAGCAGCGAGAATGACTTCCGTGAGGTGTGCGACCTGACGATCGCAGCTTGGGAAGGTTTGATTCTGAAAGGTCGCCCTGGAAGAGAAGAGCCTCCAGTCTGCCTTGGAGATGGTCCAACTAGAGGAGCACGGAGAGGGGGTATGCTGCAGGAGATGGGTAACACACGGGAAGTGGTCGCTCGAATATGTATCAGAAACTGCATACCACTCAAACCAGCGTGCAAGTTGGGGAGTACATACAGAGAGGTCTAAATGGGAATAGGTGTGAGATGTGTCCGAAAGAAAAGTAGGGGCGCCAGTATTGAGGCAGACAAGATTGAGCTGGTTGAAAAGGTCTGCTAACAAGGGGCCCCTCGGGCAGGATGCTGGAGAGCCCCAAAGGGGATGGGGGGCATTGAAGTTTCCAGTTAACAAAAATGGGTCAGGTAGCTGAGAAATAAGTTGCATCATGTCTGCCCTGGTAACGGCAGATGACGATGGAGTGTAAACGGTACAAATGGAAAACGTAAAAGTGGGGAGAGTAATGCCGATGGCAACTGCCTGCAGGCCGGTGTGCAACGTGATGGGATCGTAGTAAATATCATCCCGGACCAGCAACATAACCCCTCCATGAGCCGGAATACCTACCACAGGGGGTAGGTCAAAACGCACAGAGGTGTAGTGTGCCAAGGCAATGTGATCGCATGGGCATAGCTTCGTTTCCTGGAGGGCTACGACGAGCGGACGATGCAAGCGGAGCAGCAACTTCAAGTCCTCTCTGTTGGAGCGAATGCTGCGAATATTCCAGTGAATAAGTGCCATCGTAAGAAAAGGAAGATGAAAGAAGGGGTCACCTCGAAGGCCGCTGAGGGCCTGGCTTCGAGCGAGCACTGCCGCCGCTATCAGTAGGCGGACAGTCATCGTCCATTGGGTCTATAGGTTCATCAGCCATCTTGGGAGGATGGCCGGGAGGGGGAGCTTCCTCCGCCGGTGAACGGCCAGATGTTCGGCTACCAGCGGTGCGGCCAGGCGAAACGGGTGACGGCCTGGGGCGGCAACCGCTGGGTGGCGCAGGAGAAGAAATGCGCCGTGGTGGAGAAGGAGAACTGTGCTTCCTATGAGCCTTCTTGGAAGGACGTTTGGTGGAAGTACCGGTCGAAGGCTGGGAGGTCGAGGTACGTAGGAAGTCTGCACGGGATGGTTCCTTCTTGAAGGCCCGTGCATCTGACTTCGGGGTCTTCGTCTTAGCGGAAGCTGATGAAGGGGCTTGTGTCTGTGGGGTGATGGGAGGAAGAGGAGACGTCGACCGCGCGATCTTAGCACTGGCCGAACGGACGACTCTGGTGCTGAAGGTCAGATCGCATGTCTGGGTTGCCATCTCCCTGGTAGTCCGAGGAGAGGCGAGGACAGTACTGTATTTCCCCGCTGGTAGCAGTGCGGGCTTCCTACTAGCCAATAGCTTGCGAGCAGCCGAGGTGGACACTTTCTCTTTGACCCGAATTTCTTGGATACAGCGTTCTTCCTTATAGACAGGACAGTCGCGGGAGGATGCGGCACTGTCACCCTGACAGTTCACACAACGAGGAGACGGAGGTGGACAGTCACCCTCATGGGCATCCCTGCCACAAGTGACACATTTAGCCGCATTGGAACAAGACTGTCGAGTGTGATTGAAGCGCTGACACTGGTAGCAGCGCGTAGGTGTCGGGACATAGGGGCGAACAGAAATAACCTCTTAGCCCGCCTTGATGCGCGATGGCAGCTTAACACTATCGAAGGTCAAGAAAAGTGTCTGGGTCGGTACAAGGTCATTGTTGACCTTTTTCATGACCCTATGGACAGCCGTCATGCCCTGCTCAGCGAGGAAAGATTGAATCTCCTCGTCAGTCAATCCGTCGAGGGAGCTAGTATAGACTACACCACGAGACGAATTCAAAGGTGGGCCTCCACCCGGACACTGAACGTGTACAGGAGTGTGGCCCGAAGCAGTTTTTGTGCCTGAAAGGCACACTCAGTTTCTAGTAATAAGGTACCGTTACGCAACCTGCTACAAGATTTGACAGATCCGGCTATGGCATCTACGCCCTTCTGGATAACGAAAGGGTTGACAGAGGAAAAATCCTTTCCGTCTTCAGATCGAAAAACGTCGAGGAACTGTGGGGCAGGCGGTAGTACTTTTGTCACTGGTGGCTGGTCCCGTTTCCGTTTTTGGGCAGAAGTCGAGAGAGATGGAGTAGAATCCATTGCGTAGGAATCCCCCATGATTGCCAGCGTCTCCGATGGCGCGCTCCTTCCTTGTGGGGACCCTCTCAGAGGGCACTCCCGCCTTAGGTGAATGTTTACACCTCAGGTCACACCTCCCGAGAAACAGACGGAGAGACCAATCGGCATGGTCAGAAGGTATCAGCTCAGGCAATCACCCCTCCCCGGGCCTGGCCTTTACCAGGGGGTACGCGCGTGCCTTACATGTCTACCCAGGGCGGGGAATTACGCGTTACCCTGTCACCGGCTACGCGTGCGAACGCGTGGGTCGGCCTTCAGGCACGCTCAGGAAGGAAGGAAGGAAGAAGAGGAAAAAGAAGAGAGAGAGGGAGAAGGAGGACAGACTGTCTCAAACGCCGAGGCGGAGACCAGAAAATGCAAGGAGAAGAAGGCAATGAGAAGGCAAGGAGAAGGAGGCAATGAGAAGGCAAGGAGAAGAAGGCAATGAGGATGCAAGGAGAAGAAGCCAAGCGAAAGAGTAAGGAAGACAGTGAGGTGGAGAAGAGCAAAGAAAGGAACCAACCAAAGGAAGGAAGAAACAAGAAGTGAAAAACCAAGAAGACCACATTTATAGGTCGTGGAACCGTCCGTCTCCGGACGCAGGCGCTAACTACCCCCTTGAGGGGGATGGACTCCTTTTAGTCGCCTCTTACGACAGGCAGGAATACCTCGGGCCTATTCTAATCCCCGGACCCGCAGGGGGGACATCGCTCTTGACGATACAAATGAGACTAATTACAATCACTGTAAGGCTAATGGCGCCTTGCTAGGTCGTAGTCATTGACTGAGCTGAAGGCTATTCTAACTGTCTCTCGGCAAATGAGAGAAAGGCTTCGCCAGTGTAGTCGCTAGCAAAGTCGTCGTACAACTGGGGCGAGTGCTAGTCCGTCTTTCTAGACCTGCCATGTGGTGGCGCTAGGTCTCCAAGTACTGACAGTGGCGACACGCGGGTCCGACATGTACTAATGGACCGCGGCCGCTTTAAAACTACCATCTCTGAAGTGTGCTGTCTGGCGGTGACACCACAGTTTCTCCATACATAAATGTACAAAATAGCTGAGTGCGTCAGTAGACACTACACCATGGACAAATTCGCACGCTTGGCGGACGCTCAATCTGAGAGGTTAGGTGTGCATAGAATGCTCACATGTATACCGATATGAAATTTAAGAATCTTGAGGCAAGACTCGGTAAGCTTGTAAGGGAATTAAAGGACACTCCTAAACTTCTTGCACTTAACCAAAATTGGCTAGAGAATAGATTTAGCGCAATTGGAGTGAAGATAGAAGCTGAGGTGGTTGTTATTGAAGGAGGTGGTGTAGGGAAGAAGAAGAAGGACAAAGTATATATAAAACCACGTGATATGCACAGCTCTGGTTAGTATGCTCCGAGATGTCGACAAAGCATTAAGTCATTCAGGCACGCAAAGCAGTTCCAGAGAAATTGGGACATATGGGTTGCGAGCAAACATTAAGAGAAACTTTTAAACCTGTTACCGAATCTATCAGTAAGATGGCTTCGCGTGATAATGATTCAATCGCAGAATTCACCAACCAGTATTGGGCGGGTAAGATAGAACATTCGGTGTCAGCAGGGAGAGACCATACATGCTAGGCTCTCAAACTAAGTTTATCCGATAGCACGACACGCCTCGGGATACAGAGTTTAGAAGAACACCTGGCTTAATGAATCTAATGTTCCTAAGGCCCTCAAAAAACTTAAAATACTCTACCAATAATCGCAAAGTGTATGGTGAAATACTGCAATTGACTGAGCTGTATAAAATTCCGGACAGAACACTGAGAAACCTGCAAAACTAAATACAGAGCCATTATACAACCTTTACTGAATGAGCATCCTAAAAGCATTGGTGAGGGTGTAGACTTTCAGCATAAAGGCGTGAGCAATCAACTCCCACAGTATATATATTACGATGAGCCGGATGAACTAATAGGCTTCGACTGTTGATGGCTTCGGCTGCTGCAGGCAGTACAGCTCATTCGAATGAGGTTGTTTCGATAATCTCTGAGCTTTGAGAGAGAGAGGTATTATTTAGTAAGTATGGAGACGGTAGTTCGAGAATTGTACAAGCCACCACGCAAAACATCCTCCGAGGCATGTCATGATTAAGCGGCTGGATGACTTGTGGCAGGCCAATCTTGTATATATGAGTCAATATTCACACGAGAATAATGGATTCAAATACATTTTAATGGTTATTGATACATACTCTAAATTCGCATGGGCATTACCTGTCAAAACTAAAACCGGTAGAGATGTTGCTGTAGTGTTTGAGCGTTTGCTGCAGACAGGATCGAATCGATGCCCAGACAATCTTCAAACCGATCATGGTGGTGAGTTTTACTATGAACATTTCATTTCAAGACTGATGGAGCGGTACGGGATACACGACTACTCTACGTTTACCCACCTGAAAGCTAGATTCGTGGACAGTTTGAACAGAATGGTCAAAGCTCAAATGTGAATACCTTTTAATCTTCGCGGTTCTTACAAGTGGCTAGATATCATCCCACAAATAATTGCGCGGTATAATCGAACCAAACATAGTTCAATAAAAATGAGACCGACCGATGTTCGCTATAATTCACTCATGGACAAAGTATATTTCCACATTAAATGCTGGACCCGCGCAAACAGAGGTTCAATGTAGGCGACTTAGTACATATTTCAAAATACAAGTCAGCGTTCGAGAAATCTTACTTACCAAACTGGTCAGCGGAGATATTCACAGTATCCAAAGTGCACAGAACGAACCCTAGGACATATATCCTAAAGGATGGCAAGGGTGAAGAAATTGCTGGATGCTTTTACACAGAGGAATTGCAGAAGAGTTCAGAACCAGATGTATTTCTCATCGAACGCGTGATAAGACGTCGCGGGAATAGAGCGCTAGTTAAATTGTTAGGATTTCCATAATCAGAAAACAGTTGGATTGACGCTGACGAGTTAGTATATAACAGGAAGCGTAGACCTCTATCTCCTCAGTAGAGTACCATGCATGATAGGCAGCACACCATAAGAGGTGGAGGTGGTATTTTTGAAAAATTGCCTTTTGAATGGCACATTCCGGGATACAACTTCTGTGGGCCTGGGACAAAGATTCAGAAACGCCTGGCACACGGTGGTAGCGGTATTAACCTACTACACGAAGCCTGCCTTGAACACGACCTCGCATTCGCTGCAAATAAAGATCTCCCAGCATGCCACGTTGCCGACCGAATATCAGCCGATAGAGCTAAGCAAATAAGACGAAGAAAAGATCTGTGAATATGTCAACACGTTGGTGCATTCGTAGTTGATAAAACCATGCGTGGAAAAATTAAATTGGACATGGGGGTGATGAATTACAAACGAATTATGAATGCAGCGCGAACAGCTTTCGGGGCGAAGAAGGAGGAACCAGGTTCTTTGAAAAACTGTATTCTCACTTCGATGTGTGCAGCTAAACGTGTGTTGAAGGGGGGGGGGGGGGGCGGGGAGGCCAAGAAGAAGACTGCAATTAAACCACCTAGAGTCCTACCACTACCAAACACATCAGATGGAATTATTCCGTTCCTCGTTCCAGACTTTTGCAGCTCTGTCGGCGGTAGGTTCACTCACAGGTCGGGGCTGCAGCTGTAGCCAGAGCGTCAAAAAATGCACAGGCGCATCTAGAGGAAGCCAGAAGACATAATCGGGCCACGGAAGCAGCAGCTATCGGAAAGGGTCTCTACTTTAAACCATACAGAAAAGGACTAGGTCTCTTCATAAATAAAAAAGTTCGTTAGTTATCCTACCTGATCGAGTACTTACGAATAAAGATATTATTAATATTGTTAAAGAGAAACATCACATTCCTGGATTCCGTGGCGTCTTTATGCGGGATACATTACCGGAGACTATGTGGCGGACTAATGAGTGCGGAATTTTAAATTTAGATGTTGCTGGGAGTCCAGGAATCCATTGGGTGGCGTATGTTAAGAAAAGTGCTAATACAGTACAATATTTCGATTCATTTGGGGATTTACAGCCGCCTGAAGATTCACAGCGCTACTTCACCAGCAAAAGTCGTGTTTTCTACAATCTACGGCGATGTCAGGACTTTAACACATACCTGTGCGGGCATCTCCGCATTATGTTCATCACAGCCATGGCAAATTAGCCTTCGCCTGCATCAGCGAACTTCTGGAATGCGCGCTATATTTAGACCGAACGGTGAGAAGTCGAATGCGCGCTTTCTCCTCTCCTTGTCAGAGCCGGTGTGCGAACATCCACACACATGAAAGAGCCATAACTGAACGCACGCCCATCATTTGAGGTTTAGATGCAATGTCATAAACTCTGACTTTAAAAGAGCGAGTATCAGCATTACGTGCAAATTACTTTCCGCCGATTTAAGTGCAGGGGACTGGAGTATTGCCCTGATTCGTCTGGAGGCGTATAACAGCATTCCAAATATCACGAAGAGCATCTGGAAATTGTCGGTTGGAAGGAGATTCTACAAATACAACTTGGTGCTTACGATATTGATGATTTAAACGAAGTCTTAAAACAGTAAGGAAAAGGTATTGACTGCGGGCAAACATTAATATCCTTAAATCAAATACGGGCAGAGAGTGCTAAGATCGACTTTAGACCGAGATTCATTAGGTCCACTGCTAGGTTTTGCAAATGATCGTGTTTTGGTGTGGGACGCCAGTAAATTTTATGCATCGGATCGAGCTGTAGATATACTACCAGTCAGCACAATCCACGTTGAGTGCAATATTGCCACAAACTCATACCTCAACGATAAGTTGATTCATCCCTACAGTCAGTACTGGGTACAAAATAGTTCAAGCCCCTACAAACTATATATCTCCGAGTAACAGTTAAAAACTTTGGATTACCTAGAACTGCGTATTGTTGACTAGAGTAATCAGCTTCTTACCTTTCGAGGAGAAGAGATCATTGTACGCTTGCACAATTATTGAAAGTATCACAACACATGGTGCAGAGTTGTGGGAACTAACCCTGAGGCAGAAAGATCGCCTGCTGGCTGTCGAGATGGATTTCTGGAGACGAAGTTGTGGATACTCCAGACTTGACCATATTACAAATGATACGATCAGAGAGGTTATGAATGTCAAAAGCACAATCCTAGACTACATAGAAAGGAAGCGCCTACTGTGGTATGGTCACTTACAGCGTATTCCAGACAAGATGGCAAAAACGGGTATGGTAATGGACTCCACATCAAAGAAGAAGGCGCGGTAGACCTGCGAGGTGTAGGAAACACGACGTCAACGAAGCAATGGGTGCGAGAGGTCTTAATGAAGGAGACTGGATACACCGTGAACGATGGAGATTGGGATACGAGAGGGGGCGGCAGCCGTAGAAACCTCGCTCATCTATATATGAACACGTAATAATGCCCAACCGGAGAATAAACGCGGGATAACTAAACCGTTGATTGTGGCAGGGTTAGTGAAGTTAACCGGAGAATAAGTTAACACACAAACACACACACACACACACACACACACACACACACACACACACACACACACAGTTTCTAACCTCCGCCGTGACCAGCCGCATGACTGCAGCGCCCACAGACCACTCGGCTACTCCCGAGCAGCGACGATTCCAATTTTATATAAACGTTTCGTACTACTACTTTCGATCTCATGCTTGGGAAGCTGGAGCGTATGAATGAAATGTGAAACTACTTCCGAACATAAAGCTTTTTGCTTGTAGTAAGCCTGATAAGCATTTGATATTGGTACTTCGTGAATTATATTTTCTCGTGTTATAAAAATGACCATTTGTGCCAAAACTGTCTCGTTTATTTGGTGTTTGTTACAATAGCTACAATATTAGACAGACCTATTTTGTTTTATCTAGCAGACAGTGACAAAAAGACGTAATCAGATTGAGAAATCACACAAGTCTTGGGTACTGTTTGTATTAACGGCTTTTTCAGTATTAGACAAAGAATTTCTTTTTTCATGTAGCAAAACATTTGACGATCTTTGATGAAGTAAGATTCTTTCCCAGAAAGGAAACAAAGTTAGAGAGAAAAAATGCTACGTTTAAGGACTGAAGAAATGTGTACTGTCTTGCTTGTCTCTTCTACTGGTTTCATGTATCCTATTTTTAATTTTATCTCACAAAAAAGCGAGTTATTAGCTATGGGCAATAAAGAATGAAAATATTCTGAAGAGTTCTTGTTCTTCAGGTTACAAAATATCCCATCCAATATTGATTGCGATTTTTTTTTCTGATGCACGTAGTCTCAGTTATAGTGGGAAAGATGATAATCTTCACGTGACCGACGTTTACGTTCAGTGATTTTGCTGTTTTCTCTTCGTTTATTGCTCTCACGTCAAGTGAAAACAAAATGGATTTCTGTGGTTGGGAGCTATCGAGTGAATTAAATTAAAATACATTGACATGAGTACGGAAGGCTAAAATATGTTATTAGTTTCAGATTTTATTTTATTTCCACCTTTCTGACAGTCAAGCATCAATAGCCTTACAGAACAATGAAGTTATTTTTGTCGTTTTGCTAAGGAGATTTGGCTTTTATTAATCTTTTCCGCTGAGGCAGTCAATTTATTTGAAACGAACTGTTTAATTCCACACTACTGGCTTGTTTCAACTGTTTGCTGCATTTCAAAAGTGCATGTTTTCACCTTCTAGCACGTATGAAATTATGTTATAATGAAGAACCAAAGATGAAATAATACATTACTGGTACTCCAAGAAAATTTACATTCGAATCTGGACATACGAATGCGCACTTCAAGCCGAATTACGCGTTTTAGTGTGGTTCACGAAATTCCGATGCTCTTTGCGTATCCTCTGATGTCTTCTTTCTTTTATGACAATGTAAGATCTTTTAATGTCTTACACCCACGAAAATACGAGCTTCCAGAATCCTACTAGCTGCGCAAGCGCGGTGACGCCTGTTATCTGGTGCTCTCTGGCAACTACTGAGACTAACCTATTTCTAACAGGTCACGGGAAAATATTGCGAATGGTTATTTGAAAAGCGTTAGTTTCAAAGTAAATTTTCTTTTATGTAAGATGAACTATGTGCGAGAATTTACGATGAATTCCTTAAATCACAGAGCGTTTGACTCATTTAAAAATCAAGTCTGGTACGAACATTTTGAAAAATTTCGAGCTCAGAAGATCAGTCATGTCCTAGTTAAAAATTTTACTGGCACATTTGTGGGATGTGTCTAAGTGTAACGTGCGCAAAAAAGATCAAAATGATATGTGAAAGCTTAGCTTCTCTTGCAGCTTATTAATCTTAGAGACCAAGATTATATGTGAAAACTCTGCTTTTCTTGTAGTAACAATATGTATATTAATTTAAACCATTAACGATTCCTATCTGTGTGCACGCGCTACTTAACGGTGGTATTGCTGTCATGTCCTATGCTCGATATTCGATGTCATCGGCTGGCGAGATCACGTGACATGAGCTATGACTGGCTACAAAAGCGCACTGCAATCTTTATTTCAATGCTTCGGAAAGTGACACGCGGAATTTAAGTTTACACTTTCGTAATACGAAAATATGCAGCGTACACGTTTCCAATTTTTTATTTTTTTTACTGAATGTGGTTTTCTAAAGGGCCGAGAAGTACTACGCTGATGTATAAAACCATAACCTTCAAAGGATTGATAAATTTTACAGTTTCGAGGAAACGTACCCTGTCACTTAACAAGGAAAAAGTGTTTTCACCCGGGCTAAAGTGTAATTTTAACCGAGAAATCCGGGAATTTTTTTTCTTATTCTCTTATACACCCTGTATTTACTCCTGTCAGCTTAACGTCCGGGAATTCGGTTATAAATAGAACGTTATTCACAAGAGACCAATCTGTGCTTACGTAATGTGCTGTGTCAAATAATGCACTTTTTATACCAGGGCCGGCCAAACGCTGCACAGTGTGCAGACGTGCGGAAGTGCTGCACATGTGTGCACATATGCGACAGCGACATCTGTTATTAGACATGTGTCCTAAATGAACGGAGGGGGCTCCACTTCCCTGTTTATGTGGTACAAGCAAGAGCGCAACATTCCCAGTCTCGTTTACCCCTGGTAACCGTAACCTTAACAGAGAAGTACTGAGAAATGGCAAATACTGTGAAAAATCAAATGACAGGAGATCTATGTTCTCAGTCGTTTAAAAATGACTGGGAACTGCAATTCTTTTTTGTAGCCGTTGGTGAAAACTCACAGTGTATGCTGTGCCGCCGAATAATAAGCGGCTAGTGTAAGTTTTCAATTGAAAGACGCAATACATATCACAAAGACGAGTGTAGTGTACTCAACAGTGAAGAACGGCAAGCAAAATTAAATGTGCTTAAGAAAATGAATGAGACATCAACTCGGTTATCATTTCTCATGACCAGTGATAAACCTGTTTGGATTTATTCCTTTCATAATTAAAAATTGTTTACTAACTATGCATCATTGCCTCATTCTGCTCCATGTTACATTATTGTCAGGAAAGTTGGTCATTAAAGCGATTGTTCCAATGTATACTTACATTTAGGTTTTTTTTTTGCGTGAAGGGCTATGCTCAGCGGAAGTCGATAAAACATAACATTCATCTAATTGTCGGTTATTATGCAGATTTCAGACGTAACTGATGAAAGATATAGCAATAATGGTATTGAAATAACAGGTGATCATCGAGAACTCTGCGGTTATCATTCTGTTCAGAGGTCAGTGAGACAGAAATTACGTGGGTGTAACTGAGGGCACCGAGAATTAGTTATAGGAAACCTTGCATTAGTTAAATGTTATTTTAAATCATGAATAAGGTTCGTTGGAAGTCTAAGTACTCTCTTTCTTAAATACTAGATCAAAAGCAATACGCGTATTTACGTGCCGTCAGTCAAGCTGCCTTAATAAAAATCCACGGTTGTTAACTGTATTACTTGTCTTACTGAGTTAAACTGTTAATATAAAAGTAGACGTCTCAATGAGTAGATTGTGACAGTATTTTAAATGTTTAATACGCTGAATACCTTCCCATGGTTGGCCTGCTAGCTGTGGAAAGAGCACTAGAATGCGCCGGTACAGAGTATCCCAGCAAGTGGATAAAGCGACGTCTGTGCGTAGAAACATGCACTACATGAACGCTGACGGCTGCGGCGTGCACGCTGTGACCCGAAAGTTGCACATGTGCAGGAGCACCGCACGCGTGCGGAATTTATGGCCGGCCCTGTTTTATACCAATCAGTCCACGCATATCAACTGTCGTAGACAATTTTTTATTAATAACTTACTTAATAACAGAAGATCTTGTACGGTTTCACACTGCAAGAAGCCTCTTTGACACGCACACTTACAGTAGAAATATTTGACGTAACATCTGAAACGCTGAGTTCTCGATAATTTGCAACTAGATGAATTAATTCTTAGCCTATTTCTTTGGAACTGTCATCAGAAACACCTCTCACCTCTAAAACGTGTCACCTCTTTAGCACACATTGCAACAAACTTCGTTGGTTTTTTTATTACAACCTACATTCCTGAAGGAGATGTCAGTGTGGAATTTCATACAACTGTATTCCTTTAAATGAGTTGCTCGCGACTGGAAAAACAGAAACGTTGGTCAGCTTACGCGTGACACATATGCTGTAGAATATCTTTAGTTTACAACAAATATTTATTCCTTACTTCTCTTTTTGGACACTCCCGTTTCCTCTACGTTTACGCATTGGTTTCAGTTTTACTTGTTACTGCAAATACTTCCTCACTCTGCACGATTACAAATACACCACGAATGAGAAGCCTGTGCTGGATGTAGTTGCGCAGGGATGAAGGTACGTTTAACGTTTTTAGAGTCTAACATTACATATGACTTGTCCATGGCCTCTGCGCTCGGCCACTGTTGACTGGTTCGGGCAGGCTGTCCAGGTTGTCTGTGCTCGATTACTCCGTCATGCAAAACTATCCCGCCCGAACATCAACTGCTCTACTACACAGTTTACTGACCGACCGACAAATTTCGTAACAGTCTACACAACGCACGTCCCGACCGACTTCATGATTTCAGCGCCGCCCTGCTCCTAGAGCTGGTTATGACGTTCTGTTCTACGCGATACCGCTTAGAAGGGAACCTCCCCATCGCACCCCCCTCAGATTTAGTTATAAGTTGGCACAGTGGATAGGCCTTGAAACGCTGAACACAGATCACTCGAGAAACAGGAAGAAGTTGTATGGAACAATGAAAAAAATAAGCAAAATATACAAACTGACTAGTCCATCCGCAAGATAGGCAACATAAATGTTAGTGTACGCTCAGGATCGTCGTGTTCCAGTTGTTAGCGTGTGCTGCTGCGGCACAAAAGGTCCTTGGTTCAAGTCTTCCCTCGAGGGAAAATTTTACTTTATTTTCGCAAAGTTATGATCTGTCCGTTCGTTCATTGACGTTTCTGTTCACTGCAATAAGTTTAGTGTGCCCCTCCAATAGGAACCGAAAACATTTGATCGCAAGGTCATAGGTCAACCGATTCCTCCACAGGAAAACACGTCTGATATATTCTATACGACACTGGTGACGGCATGTGCGTCACCTGACAGGAATATGTTGTCGACCCACCTAACTTTTACACTTGGCGAATGGGTAAAAAGATTCTTCTACCTTGCCCGATTTAGGTTTTCTTGTGGATGTGATAATCACTCCCAAAAAAAGTGATGAAAACATAAGAGTTTGTCACTCAGTTTTCCCTGTGCTCTGTCAAAACATATGTTTTTAACGTTTTCAAATTTTTCCGTGCGTAGACAGTCAAATCCTGCATATGTCCAAGCAAATCTGAACATGTCCTGGAATTTTGTAGATCGAAGTTGATTTTGTGTGAGTGCCTGAACTGAAAATAAAAAATTAAAATTTTCACTCTAGGCAAGTCTTCAACCAAGGCCCTGTCGTTTCGCAGCTGCTCACGCTAACCACGAGACCACGGCGCTCCTGAGCTCACACTATCCGTGATGCTGCCTATGTTACACATGGACTACTCAGTTTGTATATTATGCCTATTTTTTCCTAGTTCCACACAACTTCTTCCTGTTTTCTCCATTGATCTGTGTTCAGTTTTTCAAGGTCTATCCACTGAGCCAACTTATAACTAAATCTGAGGGGGGTGCGATTGGGAGGTTCCCTTGTTAGTATTCCACAGGAAAGGAATTTGGATTTGGCTTGGCTGTTCGAACTAACAAAGCCAGAAAAAGCTGTGATAAAGCTGTAGGTAAAGAAATGGCTAATGCAATGGACCAAATGCACCTACGCTTTGTTACTTACGGAACAGAGACCCGAAGATTTTCGGAATTATTTAAGAATGGATGAAAAATGCTTTTCGGAGCTCCTGAACGTCGTCAAACGATAGCCACATACGATTTCTAGCCACTGGCAGAATTTACGAGGACCTCAGATTCAGCGCAGTTAATCCCCAAAATTATTATCTAAAATGATTCTTGAAATCTGCAGGGTGATTCTTAGTTGCTTGAGGAAATATTCGTGATACAGCAGAAGCGAAACGAAAATTATATTCATATAAACTTTATGAATTAATGTTCGTATGTAGTAATAATATCCCCTGTAATTTCAAGAAACTCCTTTCAGATTCGGACGACTGCAAATGGCGGCGGCGCATATTATAAATTCAGCAACATATTCATAATAAGTGAAGCACTTAACAGTTGTTAGAAAAGAAAAGTCCTTCACTTTGCTCTTCATAGCAGAACAGGCGACGATAGGTTGGATTTTTGTAACACTTCTAATAATGAACCAAGTGGATTTCATGAATGAAAGTCCGTGTACTGTCTATAATTCGGTTTTTAGTTCCTACTATCGATACATATCCGAAACGAAATAAAAATCCAATCTGTCTCTATTTAACGTTATCTAACTTCATTTCCGGTGAGTATTGGTAATAAAACCGAGAAACAGACAGACGACTAACCATTATTCACAAAACTTTGTATGTTTTATTTTCTCTGTTTGCCACATGAAACTACTACAGATTCGTTAAAAATGAAAGAAGCACTTCATTTCTTACCCCTCTATTGCTATACTGCTCGCACGGCACGTCCCACAGACATCTGAAGATTCGAAAACTTTCCAGAAACTGTCATAAAAATTTCGTCTGCCTTGCACACTACCGTGTTAGCCACATTCGGAGTGCGCTGAACCCCGCGCGTGGTGACTGAAAAGGAACTGTTGTGGGGCGGCTTGCAGGACAGACTACACAATTTGTACGGTGAATGGGGTCGCGGGGAGGCGGGTGCGGCTGTCTGATAGTCTTACCTAACCAACCCACCGCAAAGAAAAATCTCTCTTTAGACCAACAAGCCTACAGGCGTACAGTTGGTCGGTCAACAAGCTACACACGCACAATTTATCGGTCGGTCGGTGAACTGGGCATGTGTAGGATAGGGTCCTTTACTGACAGTGAGACACTGATAGTAACTGAATAAGAGAAAGAGCTCGAAAATCTAGATTTCGCAGTAGCAGATTCCGATGTCTTCTAACAGGCTTCTGACTTCAGTGTTGAAGGGTTTCAATACTATATCTTGCCAGGTATGTAGTATACCGAAGCAACATTACGACAGATCACTGGCAACACACTATGGGGAGTTACTGGCAATGCTTGAGGAAAGTTCGGTTGGGTGGCTGACCACGGTTTCTCTCGGAGGTTTGCTTGTAACCTCAGAATCGTTCCTTCAAACTACTATGAAATTATCGAGTGGGGTAACGCAGTGGTTAGCACACTGGACTCGCATTCGGCAGGTTGACAGTGCAGACCTGCGTCCGGCCATTTAGGTATAGGATTTCCGTGATTTCCCTAAATTGCTTACTGCAAATGCCGGGATGGTTCCTGTGAAAGGGGACGGCCGGCTTCCTAGTCCACCCTTCCATAGTCCGAGCTTGTGCTCGGTCTCTAATGTCCGCATCTCGTGGTCGTGCGGTAGCGTTCTCGCTTCTCACGCCCGGGTCCCCGGGTTCGATTCCCGGCGGGGTCAGGGTTTTTCTCTGCCTCGTGATGACTGGGTGTTGTGTGATGTCCTTAGGTTAGTTAGGTTTAAGTAGTTCTAAGTTCTAGGGGACTGATGACCATAGATATTAAGTCCCATAGAGCTCAGAGCCATTTTTCGGTCTCTAATGGCCTCGCTGTCGACAGCACGTTAAACTCTAACCTACACCCCCACCTACGAAATTGGAATTAATTTGGTCCAGATACAGGGAACCACAATTTGTCCACGAAATTTGTGTCACTAAGAACCTGTGCTCCGTACTTTGGGAACAATTGTACACTTTTCAACCGGAAGTAATTAAAATTTGCACCAGAACGAAAAGATTTATCCAGCTGCGCTGGCTATCATCAAAGACCAGGCAAAGGAAACAGAGACAGCTCAGCGTCGGAAAGCAGGAAATACGGATTTGTCATCGGTTTAGGGTCTCAATGAACAATATTTGGGTATACAAGGCTCCTGCACATACACACTAATTTATCGGATGACAGAATGACCAAATTGGTCGCAGCCTACACACGTCCGAACCTACTGTACTCGGCGATTATAGTGCCGCCCTGTTGTTTGTTTTATCTTCAGTTCACTGCGTTTTTGTTCTAAGAGATCCGGCCTGGTTTTTCATAAAAAATAATAACGGGGTTTGCATTGGCTGTTTTAAAGGTAAGAAGGGAAAAATGCAGAAAGAAAGCTGTGGGCGAAGAAGTGGCCAATGCAAGGGAAGAAATACACCCATGTTCAGGCTGGGAGCTTATAATTTTCCTGATTATTTTAGAAGGGTGAATAATGCATTTCGAAGCTGCTGGACATCATGAAACGTTTGTTAAAGAAAAAATAATGCAGTCCTGAGAGAGGTGCTAAACTTCGAGGACGGACTGTTAGCTGTATTACGATTTCTCGCCACTGGCGGCGGACCTAAGATTCAGTACTCTCATACCGCTACAATTATTAACTAAAATTATTCGGGAAACGTACAACGAGATTTATAGCTGACAGAGGTAATAAATCATGATAAATTAAAATAAATAAAACAAAAGACGTTCACGAAAACGTTATTAATTTACTTACGGATGTAGTACAAAAGGTGACCTGCAAATTTCAGAATCTCATTTCATATTTGAACAAGAAGGACTACACATGAGGGCGGCGCGCATCATCTAGTAAATACATCTCCTACATCTACATCCGTACAGATATATAAGAAATAAAAGATTTTGTGACTGTTAAAATTGTTGGGTTGGGTTGTTTGGGGGAAGAGACCAAACAGCGAAGTTCAAAATGGCTCTGAGCACTATGGGACTTAACATCTATGGTCATCAGTCCCCTAGAACTTAGAACTACTTAAACCTAACTAACCTAAGGACAGCACACAACACCCAGTCATCATGAGGTAGAGAAAATCCCTGACTCTGCCGGGAATCGAACCGGGGAAAAACAGCGAAGTCATCGGTCTCATCGGATTAGCGAAGGACGGGGAAGGAAGTCGGCCGTGCCCTTTCAAAGGAACCATCCCGGAATTTGCCTGGAGCGATTTAGTGAAATCATGGAAAACCTAAATCAGGATGGCCGGACGTGGGATTGAACCGTCGTCCTCCCGAATGCGAGTCCAGTGTGCTAACCCCTGCGCCAACTCGCTTGGCGTTAGAATTGTAATAAATAAATAAATAAAAATTAAAGATCCCACACATTGGACTACAGGGAAATTAAAACCTAAAAACAGAAATAAAGAAGATAGACAGATTTAATCACGTGTTGCACATAGAGAAACCACTATGGATTCGTTAGAAAATGAAAAAAGTGCATCATTTCTTGCATCTCTATTGTTATACTCCTCGCACGATGTGCCGCGAAAACATATGCAGTCTTTGAATTTCACTAAAAACATTGTCCTTAAAGTTTCGTCCGCCTCGGACGTCGAAATGTATATTACAACAGTATTTAATTCCGAGAGCTTTGTCAGAACAGGAGTTTTACTCATGCGATTGGCACGATCACGCTACACCCGACACAATTTCTTGGTTCGGTTGTCGACTGGTCGGACGCGCCCGACATCCCGACAATAAAAGTTCGTCGGTCGGTCAGTCAAAACACCGACACACTGCCAATTTGTCAGACGGTCAGTTGGTGGGGCGCCACAAGAGGCGCTGTTATCGAGTCACATGATCTGCCTGACGGCTGCAACGGATGACACGAACAGCTGAGGATTATTCGTCTTACTTGCTTAGAGTACAGATCGAAATATTACGGTGTTGTTGCTGAGAGGAGATTTGTTGTTGCTGAGAGGAGATTTGTTGTTGCTGAGAGGAGATTTGTTGTTGCTGAGAGGAGTTTTGTTATTGCTGAGAGGAGATTTGTTGTTGCTGAGAGGAGTTTTGTTATTGCTGAGAGGAGTTTTGTTATTGCTGAGAGGAGTTTTGTTATTGCTGAGAGGAGTTTTGTTATTGCTGAGAGGAGTTTTGTTATTGCTGAGAGGAGTTTTGTTATTGCTGAGAGGAGTTTTGTTATTGCTGAGAGGAGTTTTGTTATTGCTGAGAGGAGTTTTGTTATTGCTGAGAGGAGTTTTGTTATTGCTGAGAGGAGTTTTGTTATTGCTGAGAGGAGTTTTGTTATTGCTGAGAGGAGTTTTGTTATTGCTGAGAGGAGTTTTGTTATTGCTGAGAGGAGTTTTGTTATTGCTGAGAGGAGTTTTGTTATTGCTGAGAGGAGTTTTGTTATTGCTGAGAGGAGTTTTGTTATTGCTGAGAGGAGTTTTGTTATTGCTGAGAGGAGTTTTGTTATTGCTGAGAGGAGTTTTGTTATTGCTGAGAGGAGTTTTGTTATTGCTGAGAGGAGTTTTGTTATTGCTGAGAGGAGTTTTGTTATTGCTGAGAGGAGTTTTGTTATTGCTGAGAGGAGTTTTGTTATTGCTGAGAGGAGTTTTGTTATTGCTGAGAGGAGTTTTGTTATTGCTGAGAGGAGTTTTGTTATTGCTGAGAGGAGTTTTGTTATTGCTGAGAGGAGTTTTGTTATTGCTGAGAGGAGTTTTGTTATTGCTGAGAGGAGTTTTGTTATTGCTGAGAGGAGTTTTGTTATTGCTGAGAGGAGTTTTGTTATTGCTGAGAGGAGTTTTGTTATTGCTGAGAGGAGTTTTGTTATTGCTGAGAGGAGTTTTGTTATTGCTGAGAGGAGTTTTGTTATTGCTGAGAGGAGTTTTGTTATTGCTGAGAGGAGTTTTGTTATTGCTGAGAGGAGTTTTGTTATTGCTGAGAGGAGTTTTGTTATTGCTGAGAGGAGTTTTGTTATTGCTGAGAGGAGTTTTGTTATTGCTGAGAGGAGTTTTGTTATTGCTGAGAGGAGTTTTGTTATTGCTGAGAGGAGTTTTGTTATTGCTGAGAGGAGTTTTGTTATTGCTGAGAGGAGTTTTGTTATTGCTGAGAGGAGTTTTGTTATTGCTGAGAGGAGTTTTGTTATTGCTGAGAGGAGTTTTGTTATTGCTGAGAGGAGTTTTGTTATTGCTGAGAGGAGTTTTGTTATTGCTGAGAGGAGTTTTGTTATTGCTGAGAGGAGTTTTGTTATTGCTGAGAGGAGTTTTGTTATTGCTGAGAGGAGTTTTGTTATTGCTGAGAGGAGTTTTGTTATTGCTGAGAGGAGTTTTGTTATTGCTGAGAGGAGTTTTGTTATTGCTGAGAGGAGTTTTGTTATTGCTGAGAGGAGTTTTGTTATTGCTGAGAGGAGTTTTGTTATTGCTGAGAGGAGTTTTGTTATTGCTGAGAGGAGTTTTGTTATTGCTGAGAGGAGTTTTGTTGTTGCTGTTGTTTTGTGTTTTGTTGTTGCTGTTGTTTTGTGTTTTGTTGTTGCTGTTGTTTTGTGTTTTGTTGTTGCTGTTGTTTTGTGTTTTGTTGTTGCTGTTGTTTTGTGTTTTGTTGTTGCTGTTGTTTGGGGGAGAGTTTTTGTTGTTAGGAAGGGAGGAGAGTTTTTGCTGTTAGGAAGGGAGGAGAGTTTTTGCTATTTTCGTGCGAGAGGAAGAGAGTTTGTGCTGTTTGCGTGCGAGAGGAGGAGAGTTTGACTGTTTGCGTGCGAGAGGAGGATTGTTTGTGCTATTTGCGTGCGAGAGGAAGAGAGTTTTTGGTGTTTGCGTGCAAGAGGAAGAGAGTTTTTGCTGTTTGCGTGCGAGAGGAGGAGAGTTTTTGGTGTTTGCGTGCGAGGGGAGGAGAGTTTTTGGTGTTTGCGTGCGAGAGGAGGAGAGGTTTTGGTTTTTGCGTGCGAGAGGAGGAGAGTTTTTGGTTTTTGCGTGCGAGAGGAGGAGAGTTTTTGGTGTTTGCGTGCAAGAGGAAGAGAGTTTTTGGTGTTTGCGTGCAAGAGGAAGAGAGTTTTTGCTGTTTGCGTGCGAGAGGAGGAGAGTTTTTGGTGTTTGCGAGAGGGGACGACTTTTGCGTCAAGTTAACAGCCATGGTAAGTGAACTCTGATATTTCTTGTAAATTGTATTTTACAGGGACGTTATTTTTTAAGAAAATGACAGTGTTCCTGTTTTAGTTGATGTTCTTGTAAACATGTTATGCAGGTAAAAATAAAAATGGCCGATATTAAGATATCTTTCACTCATTGAACCGGCCCTCTGATACAACTTGTCTAATAGCTTGCTCATTGTGAATATTTTTTTTACAGTAAACATCAGACATATTACATTATTTTGCCTGTTTCGACTCAATAGATGGTTGATTTTTGTCAGCAGTGGCTGCGCTGTTTATTTTTGCATTAGAGGTTTTCCTTCCATCATATGACTTGAGATTTCGTATCCATCCAACTCGAAAAGCTCTGGGTGAAGGGTGTTCGACCAATAACGGACGATTCTTTCCATTAATTTAGGAAGTTTTCTTGTTGGTATTTGGCAGTTGTTAGTGGTTGGTAGGTGTTGACATCAGTTTACCATTATTGGTTGGTCATATTTTTTGTACTATGTCTGGAGAGTTTTCGTTTGTTTTACTGTGGACTTCGTGTTAGATATGGTATGTGAAGGTTTACGTAATGGGTTTTTACGATTTCAATGTGTTTGTTTTCGTCACTATGGGCTTTCTTTTTTCTGCTATAATGACCAAGTGAAATGGGCGGTATCAGTTTTCAGAGATGTGAGTATATGGTATCGAGGGTTTCGTTCAAGCAATACAGGTCAAGCGAAGTTACAATGCCACGGGTTTTGGTTTTGCGTATTTGGATTGTGCTTACTGTGCAGAACTTCGTGTGCTAAATTTTTTGGTTAATATTGGTCTGGAAAGGTGTTATTATTCTCAGTCAGAGAGAGAGAGAGAGAGAGAGAGAGAGAGAGAGAGAGAGAGAGAGAGAGAGAGAAGGGGGGGGGGGTGGCGGCAATACCACGCCTTACCTAGACGAAACACCAAAGTTACAGGGCCTCCGTGTAATACGAGATATTCAATATTTTCTAGCTGTATTCGCGCAGACTAAAACAAAATGAATAGACCATTTTTGTAGCGTATGTAATGCAGTTCAATGTTTTAACGGTATGCATTTGTAATAGTCTGTTCTCGAGTTGTTACAGAAACGCATACGAAAGTGGTCTCCAACTACACTAACTTCCTCACACTCTATCCTCCCCCACCGCTTTTCCTCCTATTAGAATTCTTAGTATGTTGCTCACGGCGCTCCCTTTTACCACTGCTCGAAAATTTGAGACTAAACGAATTAATTTCCATTTTCGACCGGCTCCGTGGATTATTTAATCATAATTATTAAGTTATGTACTTGATGTAAGCGCTTCCATTAAATTTACGAAGGTTTATAGAATTTCTTGGTGTTCTGCAATACAATTGTTCAGTAATAATTAAATATGGCAATTAATAACACAGTTGTTGTGCAAGGAGTGTTAAAATTTGTTACGTAAAGTGTGCTTTAATCTGTCTGGTCGATATTTCTTCGTTCTCTCGGATGTGTTCTTTCTTCTTACGAGACGACTCTTCCTGTAGTTCTTCCCCTGATCTTCGTTTGGGGTCTCGTTTGCCTGTCTTCCAGTATTTTGGTTTTTTTAATTATCCTCTATAATTTGGAGTTCTTATGTCTTCCTAAATTTCTGTGACGCATTTAATGTTGCTCTTACTATTCCACAGCTTTTCTATTATTCCTGTACTAATTCTTTTCTGTGGTGTTCTCATAAGATGTCCAAAGAACGATACGCGATTCTTCCTGATGGTGTTAGTTATTAGTTCTGTTTTCTTGTGTATTGTTTACTTCGGAGTTACTATCCAATGATTTTATGTATGTCTATGTATATTCTCCGATGCCCATTTACTGAGATATTGTTGGTCTCCTAATTCTTCTTTCTGTCTTTGGTCAATTTCTGCTGTAGTAGTTTTGAAGATTTTTCAGCTGCATGTTATTTCTGGTCGTGTAACTCTTTCTTAGTTTAATTTAGCATCTATAGACACGCTTTTTTGTTGTTTAGTAATGTATTTTTCTTTCTTCAATTGCTGTATTTTGCCATTTTTAGTTCTCATTTAGATTGTTTGTTACGATTTCATCTAAATATTCAAATTTATTAACAGTTTTGGGTAAAAGCTGCGTATTGGACCCCCCCCCCCATCCGTTTTTCAATATGGCACAGATGTAGATATTAGTCTTCGCTACTAGGTAATTTGTTACCTCGATCATACATTCTACTGTCACATTAGTTGGCTTTGCCACCTTGTAACATAAACTAGACAAAGGGCTGTTCTACGAATCTTTGTCGCCACGGCCACAAATTCAAGGGGGAGGGGAGGTGTCCAATACGTAACTCAGTTTCGATTCCCTGTTGTATTGTAATTTAATTTGCAAGTCGGATAAGACAACGTAATCTTGTTTTCCGAATGATATTTTAAGGTCAATTTCCTGTGCTGTTTCTTGTAGCGATTTAACTTGTATTATTTCCTGAGTATTGTTGGCTAGGTGAGCAAGAGCATCAGCAAATCCCAAGAAGATGAAACTTCATTTGTCGCACACACAATTCTTATTTTCTTTTGATTATCTTCTTACCATTCCCTCATTACATATTCCAGTGCACAGTTGAAGAGTAGTAGTGTTAGCCTGTCACTTTGTCTGAAGCCAGTTTTTATATGGAATGCTTCAGAAGTCGCCCCTGTGAACTACTTTCGATGTGGTGTTGGGTAGAGTAAGTACTGTTACCATCATTAAGCTAATCACTTTTCCAAACGTCATTCGTTAGTTGAGTGATCAGTTAATATAAACAATACATACAGTAGTGATACACAATACATTCATCTTTACATATTACATATTGCAATCGAGGGCCTTCAGCTTGGAATTCATTTAGTGCAAACAGGTATTTACTAGGAAAGCTAACCCCCCTGTTTCACAAATTTTTAAAGTATGTGGCAGCTTGTTGAACCATACATACCTATTAAAATATGGACTATTCTTATATTTAATTTTGTCCTCTGCATGATCTTGTTATCCCACTTCTAGTGTCGTAGTTGCGTGTATCGCATTTGCTTGCTTTGTTTTTACTGTTCACAAAAACTATAGTAAGTTAATACAAATATAAGGAATATATTGCTAAATATTTGTCAGACAAGGATTTCGCACGAGGACTCTCCGGACCTTAGTCTGTGCATTAACCTCATTGCCCTTATCTACAATACCAACAGTGTATTCAGGTGTTGTCCTGCCACGCGGCCGCACACTTCAGTATCGTGATTAACAAATTATCCCATGTTTAGGGATTGAGCTGGAACTGTTTTTGCCACTTCGCGTATCAGGTGGAACCTACCGCTTATTTTCTCGCACACAGAATAGATGTGGTTTACGTGACGAAAATTTTTGTCCAGAAGGACACAAAGAAAGTTGTTACCTATTTCTTCCTATTTAATATCACATATATTATTTTATCCTCATTAGAGCAAATTGTTTTAATGTTAGTAACAGATCTACTGACTTGAGGATTTAGGCCTCAATGTAGGAAAATACGTGGTTACTTCTGTCACTCCTTCAGTTTCAAATGCCTCTAATCCCTCAGCTTTGCTGGTAAAATAGAAGGGTGGTGGTGTCTTCAGCATAGCTTACCAGATGAAGGTGGAAGAACTGTCGTAGTAGTAGTAGTAGTAGTAGTAGTAGTAGTAATTCGGTGCACTGCTTGCTATAGTAAGTTAACAGTGACTGAATGTTGTATGCCTTAAATTTCATGAGCGATCCACGGCTGACTATGTCTGAGGCTTTGGAAAGATGTAATATTATACCTCTTCTTTTCATTCCTTCATCCATTCTTTCCTAAAGCCATGCTGCATTTATTTATTTAAAATAACCATATTAAATCTAGGGGACAATGATACTGAGATCTAGTTTGAAGCCGTTATTGTGGGTTACTTCGCTTCTTAGCACTGGTTTAACAGTGTTTTTTTTTTTTTTTTTTTAGACTAAGATTTTCTCCTTAATACTACAGATTGAGGCAAGTTGTGGTTCCTTCTATGCACTTTCTTCAGGGCTCGACGTCACAGCTGAGTATTTGTTCTTTAATGTTAGGATTACCTTGCTTGTTTCGTTTCCCATAACCTTCTCAGGTTGAAACTTCACGGTTTTGAGTGGTATGGTTTGGTATCTCATGGTAGATGCCCATAACATTTTCTGCTGGTGATAAGAAATTCTAAGCAAAAAGAATACATACTGCTTTTGATATTTTTACGATATTAGCGTACTGCACTATGCACTAAGCTTATCCCGTTTATCTGACGCTTCCGCGTGGGATAGTGTATCCAATCCCTCCTAGCTACCTTATTTTTAATGAAATCTGATCTTGCTGTTATTCAAAGCTCGTTTCTTTTCAACGCTTTTTGTTGTTTTGTAAGAACTGTTATTTATTCTGTGTGTTGTGGAAGGTAGTTTGAGTAATGAGAAGTCCACGTTACTTAACCAGTGACACCAGCAATTTTGAGAATTGTTGCGTGATGTATCCAGGTAGATCTAGAAGCTGAGACCCTGGTGTCAAAGGAAAGTATATTTTTACGGTTGTATGATCTTAATATAGCTGAGTTTCATGACAGCTAATTTGCTGAAGCTGACATCAATGTTAGTCTCAAAGTACATTGTCATTGAAACCCGTCTGCTTAATTTCGTCACTGAAACTGTAGAATCTTCACAAGGTCGGTCTTGCCACAGAGTCGGTGGTTTCATGCCAAAGGGACAGGTATTAAAAAACAATTCGTAAAACGCTGGTTTCAGGTTGAAATGACTGGTCTTTGTCGCTATGCCAGCCAAAAGCACATTAAAATCCGTTAGCTCGCATTTCAAATAAAATTGCACATGACACTGTCAACGTTTTAAAATTAAATGACTCATTTCAGCGAATTCAACTGCACGAGTGTTTCGTCAGAGATATAAAAAGCTTAAACAAAAGAAATAAACCCTTGGCCAAAGGCTCATTACTACGTATGCCTGAACTAAGTTAGGCAGAAAATCTAATGATTAAAATGTTTGAGAGATATGCGAAGCTTCTAGACAAAATACTGTCTTGCACTACGGATGGAGGTACGACTACGTTGTAAAGAAAAAAAAATTCTCACGTCTGCTAATCATATACTGCATGTGGTAGAAACATTAATAAAGTTGCGTCTTATTGTTTGGACGATCTGTTTGAAGTACGAGCCAACGGATTTTAATGCGTTTTATGGTGGAACAGCGACAAAGACCCTTACAAGGGTTGCAATTAATCACTTGACATACAGAATCTGTGAAAGCTGTAACGTCATTTAACGGTGATGCCAAATTTAATTCATATTTTTACTTTTTATGTGGAGTGTGCTGTCTAGTGATGCGTCTGTAGGTTGTGCCAGTTACCACCACTTTCCCAAGTGACTTCTTAAATATGCGATTAGACGGAGCTTCCCTCACACAAATATGTGGAAGATATGTGACGACAGTTTCTCGCAGTCATGCCGGTTTGTAGAAGGTTTTACGTAGATTTCTGACTCTTATCTGTTCTTGAAGCTGCTGCAACTTTCGTCATGTGACAATCAGGTAGCTTGAAAATGAACAATGTGACAAAATTAGCTAATAGCGAAAAATCATGAAATAAGTGTTCGTTTCAAAATGAAAAATCGCATACGCAGGACAATGACTTCCCTCAAGAAACTTGAACATGTTTGGAAATACTGAGGACAAACATTCAGCAGATTGCCTAAGAACCACGTAAAAAATTTTATTGCGCTATACAGTACGTGGGTAAGTCCATAATTGTTTTGCGTTAGTTTGCGGTTCTGTTATTGATTCTGTAGGAGGAGGGAAATGAAGCTCAGGAGGTAGTTAAAGATGAATTTTTGTTTTCCGCAGGGTATTTCAGAGGCAGCTGAACAGTAAACTACACTGAAAGCAGGCACGGGATTGGTAGTAAATACGCTCACCCTCATTTTGCTCTCATTATGAGATTGACGAAGAACTAGGTAGTATGAGAAACCGAGAAAGTAGGTTCAGACAAAACGAAAATCACAGTAGTATTTGGCCTTATTTCAGTCTCCCGAAAGCCTTTATTCCCAGAAACCTTGCAGTTCTTGGCTCGCTGAGATCTCCGTTCACTTTCAATAGCTGTAGTCCCTAAACCCGTCCCTCGCATCTTTTTGCGATATAGGCGCGTTTTTTAGTTTCCCTCGTTGCAGTGGAAAAGCAATTTCCGTTATTGCATCCATCACGCTTGAGATTTGGCACGAGATCTCTGTTTATGGAATCCACAGTCACGCATCCCATTACCCATACAAGAGGACACGTTTTGAACCAGTAAGAAGTTATGGACTGAACACTTAGTCAGGACTGTTTGATACTGTGTTTGGGTTAAAGTACAATGGCTTTCTAAATACCCTAAAACTAATAACTAAAATGCCGAAATTTTTAGTAGAGCCGGCGGTTAAAAACACGCTCTGCGGCAGGTTGACGTCTAATAGAGCCTAGATTCAGCAAGAAAGACTTAATTGCTTAAGTATCATCCCTGACTATAATTTATGAAACTGGAATACTCCTACCAGGAAGTGGTGAGGCGTTCGACAGGAGAATAGTTCACTGTTTTAGCTTCTTAAACAAAGCACTGTTAGAAAATGCATCTGTCAGATACACATTGCAACCATAGTCAACGCAAACATATAGTTTGCATCTGCCATTTCCAAAAGAACAGTTCTATGCCGCTGTTTACGTTTATAAAAAGGCTCGCACTATTAGTCGAGCTTGTTATCACGTGCTTTCCATGTAGTGCGTCGAGACGATGAGGGGAAAATTCAGCTTCTCTCGAAATCTGCTGTGGCAATGACAAGGGTACCGCCCTGGCTCACCACGATTTCGTTCAGGTACATGATGTATGCAGGACTTGACTAGAAATTAAAGTGACGCAAGTGGGAACTCCAGATCAACAAACGTTCAGAAAAACAGTATTTTTGGTGCTGGTTGGACGATGCATGTCGTGCAGAACGGTAATCAGAAGGTCGTGGGGTTGAGTTCGTATGTGCAACAATTTTTCCTTCGAACTTTACGTCACTTGCACTGCAAATAAACCGAAGTATAGGTCAATAAATTGCATTTGTTAATGTTTTCATAAAAGGCGTGTAAAAGGAAAGCAGAGGACAATGTGGTACTGCGAACAAATTTCCAGGTAAGGATTGTAAGACGTACACAAGAACTTCGTATAAAAAACTGAATACTTCATTACTGCACAGTTAGTAATTTACACTTGCTGTAGTGAAACTCATCGTAAAAGCAAGGAGCACTAATTTTCTCAGTATCTTGCACACGTTATGATCGCCTCTTTTTTATTGCACAACTTTACTTAAAATTTTCTATAGCGAAGCAAACTTGATTTACATTCGTGAAAGGTTCTCTCTACCACACAGTTTGTTGCGTAACGCATCGTTTCGCCAAATAGTATAGCTGGTGATGCACAAAGATATGCAGTCTTCTCGGAATGTGATTTATTTTTATCATTCTGCGAGGTAAGAGCAGTTTTGTAGCTTTTTGATCAAATTCTTTTTCTTGCAATAAAAATAGACGTCACAGAGTTGCAATAGCAAAGTGCATGTAATATTTTCTCAACGCTTGGCCTTTTTATTTCATGCCAAGACCTACGTACACCATAAATTTAGACGAAATCGGTGATGACTAGTAGGCGCTGTATCTTTGTGGCCAGTCTTCTGTGCTTTGTTGGATATGTAACAAACCACCATTCTCGATGAGAAAGAGCTGTCAGTAAGATTTAACTATTTGCAGAAATTTTATGTAGTGTAACTGCGTTTTCAGCAATCTGTTATGCATGTGTAGCCGGAATTTCTTTGTATTTTGAGCATAGTTGAAAAAATAATGAATACGTATTACACGACAAAGCAAATACAGAACCAGAACTTTCAAAAATATAAATGGAAAAATTACCAATGTTGGAATTCATAATAAATGACATTTATTTCTTTTCCAGTCAGATTGTTTGCTTAGATGTTCACATCCCTACAGAGCACCGTAGCTGCTTCTTTAATGCTCCTGCCTATTCTGCAAACAAGGTCTCGAAAGGGATACTGTAGGTTGCAGCACGAATCACATGAAAAATGCTGATTGTTATCGGAACGCAGTACATTTAAATGTACCGTTTTTGTGAAATAAAATATTTTAAGGTAAGGTAGTCCAAGCTTTTATAGTGAAGCGGTAGGCAACAATCACTGTGGTGCAATCTTACTGCTCGTCTCACTTTTTTCTCGTTATGGACGGAGTCTAGAAGAAACCGCACCTCGCCGCTCGTCAATCGGAGGAATGTCCCGGCTTCGTGCTCATCCTCAATCCGTAGTTCCCGAACTAGCGTATGGGCTGCGCCCTGTCCTGTTCATCCAGTTTCGCTCACAATCTTTCACGTGTACCGTGATGAGAAATATGAATCATCTATGTACACGTTGGTATCATTTCTAACTCTGACTAAAATATATACGTATACGTATTTAGTAAATTAACACGTCACAAAACCTTTTCCATCACCCTGGTTCCCAGAACTTCTAAAGATGTTGAATGTGGATATTGTATCACAGACACAGTACTTTGACTGTTCAGAGATGTCACTAAACCCACGCAGAGATGTAAACAACCATTCAGGAGCAGCGCCTATTAAACGAGGGGGTCCGACAGTCGATCAGTTCCAGTCATTCCACCAGGAAGCAGGTACAGGACTAGTGTTTTCTGTAGTTCAACCATGCCTACACGGTCAATACTGGCGTTCCATCGCGTCCGCATTGTTACTTTACGCTAGGAAGGGCTCTCAACAAGGGAAGTGTCTGGGCGTCTCAGAGTGAACCAAAGCGATGTTCGAACATGGAGATACAGAGACAGGAACTGCCGATGGCACGCATCGCTCACTCCCCCCCCCCCCCCCCCGCTCCCCAATGGCTATTACCGCAGTGGATGACCGCTACCGACGGATTATGGCTCGAAGGAACACTGACAGCAACGCCACCATGTTGAATAATGCTTTTGTGCAGCCACAAGACGTAGAGCTACAACTCAAACTGTGCCCAATAGGCTGCATGATGCGCAACTTCACTCCCGACTTCCATGGCGAGGTCCATTTTTGCAAACACGACACCATACAGCGCGGTACAGATGGGCCCAACATGATGCCGAATGTACCGCTCAGGTTTGGCATCACGTTCTCTTCACCGATGGGTGTCGCATATGCCTTCGAGACAATCGTTGGAGACACGCTGTCCAGCAAGTGCTGCAAGGTGGGGGTTCCCTGCTGTTTTGGGGTGGCATTATGTTGGGCCGACGCACGCCGCTGGTGGTCATGCAAGTCACCGTAACGGCTGTACGATACATGAATGCCATCCTCCGTCCGATAGTGCAACCATATCGGCAGCGTATTGGCAAGGCATTTGTCTTCATGGAAGACGATTCGCGCCCCCATCGTGCACATCTTGTCAATGGCTTCCTTCAGTATAACGTCACTGGACTAGTAGCCAGCATGTTCTCCAGACAAGAACCCTATCGAACCTGCCTGCAATAGTTTGGAAAGGGTTGTTTATGGACAACACCCACCAACTACTCTGAGGGGTCTGCGCCGAATCTACTATTCACACAGACGTAGACAGCAAACAGTCTGCATCCCTGATTTGAAACGATCATTATAGTTGCAGCAGTTGCAGACGTTGTTTCGTGTGCAGAGCAACTGTCACAACATTGTGTTGGTGTCGATGAAAGGCCACTCTTGGATACCTGGAATTAAACAAGTAGACGGCCGTGCAAAGCAAGTATCTCTACAAGCAGCTCATGGAGCTAGTATATATATGATATCCATGCTCACGAAGCAGTTGTCTTTGGACTGGTAAGAGGAATGGTCGCAGACATCTAAAATCGAAGGCGATCACTACACGTTATTTCGTCCGACATTTCCGGGAGTTCCAGGGTATCATACGAAACAAACACCAATGAGCTTCACAACAATTACAGTACGGCTGAAATTTAACCATCGGAAGTTCAACACACACTTTTATTGACTCGACGTAAGCGTCATCCAACCACATATTTCTACGATGTCCTCGGGGCACGTATCACATCAACGTCCTTACAAGTAATCTTCGTGCTCTTTGTCGTGTGTTCCCAAGCAGCCTCCGACGCTTGTTGACACAGAACGCTGTAGAAACATATAAGCTACCGTACGAATTCGGCAACAGTGCCAACATCAGGACATAGCTCCCAGTTGCTAATTAATGCTCAATGTACTTACAATGCCAGAGGAAGACCAAAGCTCAATTGACTGTATCTGATACTCTGCAGAATATGGAATACTCAGTCTCTAAATTTATGTCGCTGTGTACTTGCCTGTGTACTGGTGTATCAATGGGTGTGGCTGTAATGCACAACTTTAGTTCTTGTGAACTGTTCTGCTGTTCTGTTCTGTGTAGATGGAACTTATAGACCTGTACAAGCGTTCGATTCTCTATCCGAAGCTTTTGAAACAATTCTCAGAGAACATACAAAGAAAATTTTATTGTTAATTTAGATATATAGTCATCAGTGTGGACTGACCTGGGAATATCCCAATTGCGTACCAACGGCGAGTTATCATTTCTTGTTGTGTTACCAGTAGAATTTTTATAGTATACTAGCACTGTGTATCTTGTGTTCCATTTTCGTCCTGTTCATTCGTTTTCGTGTACTCTGATTGTAAATCTTGTTTTATGTCGGATCTGACCTTTCTTAATCCTCGAATTTCCTTCCACTCTTCCACAGAGCCACCAATTTTCGTATATCCAATACACGGCCATTAATCCCAAAAATTGTTTATTTAAACAATATTCCATACACTGCAATCGATTTCCTGCTATATTCCATACACTGCCATAAATAATTAAGCAATATTCTATACATTATCTAAATTATTTAAACAATATTACATAACCTGCAAACAAGTTCCCTCGAAATGACCGATCAACTGAGTCTTTTTCCGCCAGTTTCCGGGGGGGGGGGGGGGAGGGAGGGAGGGCCGTTTACCAGAGGGGAAGTGGTTAATTAATTGATGAATTTTAATTAAGTAGTTACTCAAATTGATAAGTGTGAGAGGGGCTACTCGAATAACTCAGATATGAAGGTGTACCTTTATCGGCAAGGGGAGGGGGTGAGGTGGAGGTTTCCTGAGGTGTGGGGGAGGGGGGGGATGGAGCGGGGAAACAATAGGTTAAGGACCTGTCAATCAAAGGAGAATAATAGGTTTGCTCTTCAGTGCATAATTGCCGCTGATGTCGGAACCCACACTAATAAAAACCGCTGGTACCACCCTTGTCCTACTACTACCGTATTATGACCTGTCTCCCAACAAACATTTCCGGCTCCCTTTTAGTTGACGGTTTTTGCAGTCGTTTGCAGTTCTGCATGGTCTTGCCTGCTTGAGTGCCGTCTTCGGCATTGTCTCGATCGTCTTTACTCCTCGAGCGTGGACAATGGCTTTCTTTTTTCCACTGACAGTTCTGTTTGTATGGATTTCTGGCGGCGCAATTCGTTTCTTTCAATGTCTTTGTCTTGGACCTGTTGCTCTTCTGTTTGCTGATACTACAAAATTCCTGGTGCTCATGTCTGATAGGAAACTTTCTTGGTCATTCCACGTGTCTTATCTGGCTGCTCGCTGCATGTGGTCCGTCAATGTCATGTGTGTCCTCGGCGGCAGTTTCTTGGCGGAACGGATCACCCCCTCTGTTTGTACGGGTTCCTTGTACGTTTGGAACTAGACTACAGGTGTTTCGTTCGCGTATCTCCATGTCCGTCCCTCTTATGCTGTCTCAATACTATCCACCATTATGGCACCCGCTTCACCAGTGGCACCTTTTCCACTAGCTGGACTGAGATGGTTTGCTGAAGCAACTGAACTACCTGCGTCATACCGCCGTGACTTTCTCCCCTGCAGACACGCCTGCCGTTTGTCTGCCATGCGCGGCCATCCATCCTATGCCACCTTCTTCGGTGACTCCTTTGATCGCCAGTACGGGACACATCCCTCTTCTGTTGCCTCATTGAGTCTGTTTTGGCTATTGCTCTGTCTACACAACTTCATGCTACTTGCTACTTTCCCAATGGGTGTTAAGTAATCATCGCCTTGGCTTCGTGCAGTTGCACGCGTTCAACTCATAGTTCATTCTCTTCCAAAGGACACTACTCCAGACTCACTCTACTCTCATAAGTAGGACACTACTCCAGACCCCCTATATTCTCATAAATTTCTCTGCACAGAACTTCGCCTCGGTACCTTTAAGTATACTGATGGTTCTCAGACTTACCTTGGTGTCGGTGTGCCTTCGTCATTGGCGCTGACGTTTGTCAGTGTCGGCTTCTGGAACACTGGTCAGTATTTACAATAGAGCTCTTCAGCCTGTATCGTACATGCAGCGGTATAGGCTTTTGAATGTCATCTGCTCCTATCCTCTGTGCCCTACAGAGCCTCTATGTGCTGTACACCATCCATCCCTTAGTGCCATGAGTCCAGGAAGGCTTTCACTTGCTCATTCCTGATGGACCCACTATGATGTGTGTGTGTGTTCCTGGTTACATCGGTCTGATGGGAAACGTTGCTGTGCCACAGCTTCAGTACTCATACCTTGGCCTGCTAGTTCTTCCAGTTCCTCATATGATCTTTCATCTACATCATACTCCGTAGGCCATCTAATTGTGTGCGGTGGAGGGTACATTCTGCACCACTATCTGATCCCTACAGCCCTGTTCCAATCGCGAATAGGGCGTGGCTCTAATTTCTCGAATTTTCTCCTCATAATCCATACAAGACATGGATGTGGGGGCAGTGAAATGTTTTCTGACTTGTCCTGAAAAGTAATGTCCCGAAATTTAAATAGTAACTCCATCCGCGATTCACAACGCCTCTCTTCTAACGTCTGCCAGTGGAGTTTGTTTAGCATCTCCGTAATGTGCCCTCGCTAGTTAAACGATCTGGTGACGAAACGTGCCGCTCTTCGTTGGATCTTCGCTATCTCCTCCTACCAGTCCTACCTCATAGGGATCCCAGATAGATGAACAATACTGAGGTATCAAGAGAAGAAGCGGCTTATAAGTCACTTCTTTCGGGGATCCGTTAAATTTCCTTAAGATTTTTCGAATGAAACGGAGTCTGGTGTCTGCTTTTTATCCCATGTCTTTTATATGGGTATTCCACTTAACGTCGCTCTGGATAGTCAAGACTAGTTATTTTACGGCAGATGCTGTCTCGAGCTGTTTGTCATTAATAGTGTAGTTGTACAGCAGTGGGTTTTTTTCCTACGTATGCGAAACATGTTACATTTATTTATGTTCAGGTTCAACCGCCGGAGCCTGCGTCAATCATCAGTTCTCTGCAGGTCGTTGTGCAAATTCTTACCGTCCTCTGGCGTTGCTGTCTGTCTGCAGTAGGTGTCACTATAGCATCTCCACTGGTCATGGGGAATTAAACATGCCCCAGCATCTTGGACCTCCTGTCTCTCTCACCAGAAAGAGATCATCTTCTGTAGGTTGCGTATTGGGCACTATATTTTTAGCCATCGCAAATTAAGTGGTGATCCCACCACTGTGCTGATTGCCCTCAACCTTTGACGGTTCAACATTTCCTGATGGAATGCCCTTGTGTGTTTTTTTTAACGTCTGCATTCTCATATATGTTTGCCGTCTGAGTTATCGGCCGTTTTAGCGAACGACTTATGGGCTGCCAACCGCGTTTTGTTTTTCTGTCGTAGATATATGGAGAAGACTCTTCAGTTCAGAAATTTAGTTCAGGACCTCCTTTGTCTCTAGGGCGTATTTTATGGACCTTTCTCAAAGTCCATGTTTTTAGCAGTCTTCCCTTCTGTTGATTGGGCTTAACGTTTAGTCGTTTTTAACTCATTTTTCGTCTTCATGTTTTACAGTTCTGACACGGGCGCATATAATCCTAGGTGTTTCTGTGCCCTAAAACAAAACAAACGGAAACTGTGCCCACAAACACCACTACCGCTAGGTCCATCATCATCGTGGTACTCACTGGTAATGCCAACTCGTTCAGCAATTCAGCTGTACCCTGGACTGTCGCATTCACTATCACTGACCTACACTGCATTGGACATGGCGTCGTCATTATTCTGTATGTAGCAACAGTTATACCCCTGCCCACCCTGTTACAGATTACCAAATAACCCATGCAACTGCATTTATATATTATGGTTGCTATCACTTCTGGGACAGGATTTCACAAAGGTTCATTGATACCTCGAATGTGAACTGCTAATACCCTGCAACTTCTCATAATGCTCGTGAAGCCATTGTGGAAAGGATGCTCTCTTAAATTGTAACTACCTGTGGTATACTTCCATGAAGTGTAACACAGTTCTACACTCTGCTCGATCACCCTACAAAAGACAGTAGTGATCCTGAAGAGAAGACCAACAACCAAATTTGGGTGAAAAATAGCTGCCAAATAGCAGACGGGTTTGGAAGTGTATCAAGAGTCATACTCAATCACTTTTTTCAGCATTCACGTAGGGGGGTTAGGTAATGCATTCAGCCATGTACACCTCGATACATGGTTACATATCTATGATCTACTTAATGGAGGTGAGGCCCAGTCTCGTCCTCCTTCCGAAAGATATTGCCAGTACAAGAAAAAGGCCACATTAATGTCCAGACTCAAGATGAGGGGGATGAATATTACTTTCCATGGTCACTTTTCGCAGGCAATAGAAATTACCCAACAAATGTAGTCCTTTGTAATAATTAAAATATGTCTAATGTCCATGACCATTATAATCTCTAAGCCATTTCGTTCTTAATAAAACTCCAGGACATTTCAAAAGCACACTGGACTCGCATTTAGGACGACGACGGTTCAATCCCTCGCCTGATTTATGTTTTCCGTGATTTCCCTAAATCGCTCCAGGCAAATGCCGGGATGGTTCCTTTGAAAGGGCATGGCCGACTACCTTCCCTATCCTTCCCTAATCCGATGAATCCGATGACCTCGCTGTCTGGTCTCCTCCCCCCAAGCAAACCAGCCACAACATTTCAAAATTCGTGGGGGAGTACACTAAATATGCGGTTTATATTTACAGACTTGGAGATAATAGGAAGCCAGAACACACATTGCAGAGCAAGGTAGTAAAGCATAAAGTAGTTGGACCACTCTACTTTACAAAATTTGCTCCCTTGGCACGCCAAACATGTAGATTTCTTGCAATTATCAAAGATTGAGAAGCAACACTCCTTGTGAATCAAAAGAATGTGGCTCTTAATTTATCAAAACATTTTGGTACACGACATTTATCATAGATGCGTCAAATCTTTCACCAAGAGATATTATCTAGGAGGACACCTCCTCATAGTTTGCTCGAGCCAGGAACAGCCTTGTGTGGAACAGCCTTGTGTGGAACAGCCTTGTGTGGAACAGCCTTGTGTGGAACAGCCTTGTGTGGAACAGCCTTGTGTGGAACAGCCTTGTGTGGAACAGCCTTGTGTAGAACAGCCTGCTGTCCTTACAGGTGAAGAACATCCACTACCAGATCCAATGTTCATTCATTGCGTATACAGACTTGGTACCTCCTAGCTCCTGTGACATGTTTGTGATTATGACCCCACTGCCACCCATACAGTCGTCACAGAACATTTACCACCGTACTCGGCAGAATACGAACTTGTATACTCGTATGACTCATATCGCAAGTTTGACTCGCATGTCGGGAATAATCCTGTGAGACGGTTGTTGGCTTAGCTCGAGAACCTTGTATGGAAATTAATGGGATTTATCGCAACAACATTTTCGTGACTGACTCGTAGAACAATGATGTCCTGTATGAGCAGGCAGCCGATCGTCGTGTTGCTGGGCTGCCACTGAATAGAGAAGACGAAAGTCCTTGTAGAGACCATAGTCATATATGGGGGAGGTTCCACAGTGCATCTCACAACTAATGCAACTTCGAGCCAACTATCATGCTAGTGTCCATCTTCTTTCACAATTTGAGTAGGCATGATGCCCACTTCCTCGTTCAACATTTGGATGATTCTGGGTTGAAAGGTGATAAGGTTAGTCATTCCTGCTACTATTGAAAAGAACATTTCATCTTCCAAGAGAACCACATCAAATATATTGCTTTGATTCCTGGAACCGCTTTGCCTCATGAACGTCTCTCTTCAGAGTCTTCGCCTCAGGAAGACATGCATATCACCAGACCACATATTCCAATGATGCAATGTTTCAGCTTGTGATAAAGAAGGGGGTCTGTCCACATGAAATCCTGGATTTTTTTGGAGACACTGTATGAAACCGCATTGCCCGACATAACCACACTGTCCGGTATACTAATGGGCACTGCAATAATGGAAGTGAAGGATGAGCAAGATGGGAATGTTTGTCTGGAGTTTAGCGTCCATTGTTTAGGAGAATATGCTAGATTATAGACGAATACCAATGTACGCTTCCTCACGTACATTTTAGAGTAGTTCTGCCTGAGAACATAGTCTCTGGATTCTGCTTTCTATTTCGTCATGCCAGGCCTTCCGTGGGATTCGTTACACGCAATATGTCAGCATTGAATGGTTGACTGCTGTTGACATCTTGCTCTCCTATGAATGCAGAATTCATGGGAAGGTTTCCCAGTGACTGCACAGCACGCCAAGATGAATAACCCAAGGATGAGTGACGAGAAGTACAGGCGATCTAATGATTTTAGATAAATCATTTACCTAGATGTAAACCACCTCTGTGGGTTCGCCGCACAACAGAGCCAGCCATTTCCAGAGTCCCAATGGATGTGTGAAGGAGAAAGTGCCAGACTGAAGGATAAGATCCGTGAACCAGGTGGGGATGCTAATGAAAGAAAGATCCTGGACTTCGAACTGGCGTATCTCGCCCATTTGCATTATGAACAGTCAGGTGCCAATATATTAATGCCAGTATATTAACAACTTCGGGATGGAGCCCTTTCGTGGGACTGGGCTCTCTGGACACGGCCGGGTAACAAAGAGCATTATATTCTGCCCTATAGAAACCTCAAGTAATGCCACAGATTTGGTATGGAATCTGTTAGTCACACGCAGAAACTACTCCTAGCAATGTTGCCATGGATTTCCATGTTTATGAAAGACTGTAGGGATGGCCTAGATTCCAGTGCAGTCCATGAAGCCTGTATACATTGGTATGTGTGTTGTGGACCTCTGCAAACTCCACATGTACCGCTCACAGAAAGAGTTTGCGAAGCCAAACTTCGTCAATCCCAAGTTACATGTATGGATGTAGTCAGTTTAATCTACTGGGTCAAAGACAGGGATCCATGTGAAATAATTAGATACTTCTAAAGAACTAAACACTTCTGGACACGCAGCTAATAATCCTTCTGAAATAATACCAGAAAACAAGTAGGTTATTGGCCTAAACAAAGATGAATTGAATGGATCACAGAATGTGGAGTTTGTTGGCACTCATATCAAAGATGAGAGTACTGTGTAGGTGCAGATGCCACCCAGTGGCGGGCTAATGGTGTGCATAGTGTGGTCTCAAATGTTATCTCGATAGAGAATTAGTGTGCCTGCTTTATGGGATTTGTGCAGCTCCACAAATGGTCAGTCTATAGAGATTTGATGAGGGCTGCTGCACCATAACATACAGTTCATCTGTGTGGATGGGACTGGCACCATATGGTACTCACAATACTCATTGGATTGATTGTATGGCTCATAAATTTATTTGAAAGTGGGAGATGAGTGTGTGTAATAATAGGATTAGCCATTGTGTGTGTGTGTGTGTGTGTGTGTGTGTGTGTGTGTGTGTGTGTGTGTGTAACACCAAAAAACTTGAGAATAACAAATGACACTATGTGATCAAAAGTATACAGACATCTGGCTGAAAGTAACTTAAAAGTTCTTGGCGCCCTCGATTGGCAATACTGGAATTTAATATGGTGTTGGCCCACCCTTAGCCTTGATGACAGCTTCCCCAGTCAGGCGCTGGAAGGTTTCTTGGGATATGGGAGCCCATTCTTCATTGAGTGCCGCACTTCGGAGAGGCATCGATGTCTGTCGGTGAGGCCTGGCACGAAGTCGGCGTTCCAAAATATCCTCAAGGTTTCTATAGGATTCAGGTCAGGTCTCTGTGCAGAACAGTCCATTACAGGGACGTTATTGTCGTGTAACCACTCTGCTACAGGCCGTGGGTTAGGAACAAGTGCTCTAACGTGTTGAAATACGCACTCACCATCCCCAAACTGCTCTTCAACAGTGGGAAGCAACAAGGTGCTTAAAACATCGATGTAGGCCTGTCCAGTGATAGTGGTACGCGAAACAAGCGGTGCACGCCGTCTCCATGAAAACACGACCACACCATAACAACACAGCCTCCAAATTTTACAGTTGCCACTAAACACGCTGGAAGACGACGTTCACTGGGAATTCGCCATACCCACACCTTGCCATCGGATCGCCATATTGTGTACCGTGATTCATCACTCATCACAACGGTTTCCCACTGTTCAATCGTCCAGTGTTTACTCTCTTTAACCAAGTGAGGTGTCGTTTGGCATTTACCGGCGTGATGTGTGGCTTATGAGCAGCTGCTCAACCATGAAATCCAAGTTTTCTCAACTCCAGCCTAACTGTCATAGTACTTGCAGTGGATCCTGATGCAGTTTGGAATTCTGATGTGATGGTCTGGATAGATGTCTGCCTGTTACACATTACGACTAGCTTCAATTGTTGGTGGTGTCTGTCAGTCAGATGAGGTCGGCCTGTGCGTTTTTGTGCTGTACGTGTCCCTTCCCATTTCCACTTCAGTATCACATCGTAAACAGTGGACCTAGGGATGTTTGAGTCTGGAAATCCCGCGTACACACGAATGACACATGTGGTGCCCAATCACCTGGCCATGTTTGAAGTCCGTGAGTTCCGCGGAATGCCCCATTCTGCTCTCTCACTATGTCTAATGACTACTGAGATAGGTGATATGGCGTACCTTGCAGTTGGTTTCAGCACAATGCACCTAATATGAAAAAATGCGTTCCTGGGGGTGGCCGGATGCTTTTGTCCACATAGTGTAGTAAATAGAAGTATTGTGTGTACATCAAATACATACCATTGTAAATAACAATGGAAAATATTAATAAGCAAAAGACAGTAAAATGTATTACAAAAACAAAATTGTTCATAATCTGTTGGTTAGTTGGTTGTAGGATCTATAATTTTTACATCCAAATCCTGCAGCTAGTTAATTATTAGTTACAGCAAACATGCATTTCTTCCCAGTAATGCTCAGACCTCGAATGGAAAAGCCTACAAAGTCGACTTGGTAATGAGGGGTCATACATAATAAGGGGGGACAAAGGTGAGATCGAATCTTATTGGTCCACCTTGGTTTCGTACTATTTTATTGTGCTCCAGTTGGCTGAGAGAGGTGGAGTGATAATATGCGAGTTTTAAGAGGACATCAAATAACCTTAGAGTTACGTCATGATCTTGAATATAACTCGCACAATTGCCTGAGGAGTGTGATTAGTTTCCCTGGATGACCTTGATGAAATCCCAGTGGTTTCCTGTGAGAAGTGGAGTGATCTTGAATATAAATTGTCGAAGTGGGTAATCTGACGCTGGATGTTCAATAATTGGTAAGATTATCTTCGCTGAAACATACATTGCTATACTGTTGCCCTTTAAATCGCGTCCCCTTAAATCCTGTTCTCTGGAGATGCCTGTCCCTTTAAATCTAGAACATACGCTGCTATCCTGTCCCCAGACAAAGCTTATTTCAGTCACATGTGACACTTTTTTGGAATAGAATTTTCAGTATCGTTAGTGCATATAACTAGCGCATAACATTTTTGTAATTAAATGATGATGACTCAAGGAACCAGATTCCTGTGTGTTGTAGTATAAATTTTACATGTCAGTAAGTAGTTCATTAATTGTAACAAAAGTTCCACCTCATTTTGCCACTGAAGTTATATTTTAAAGTGGTTTTTGTTAGGAAGTGAGTTATCCTCTGGTATTAAGATGAGCACTGAAAGGAAATACATATTAACATTTTGAGGACTTAGAAGCTAGGGTTTAGTTCATACGGCGGATTCTGTGATATTTCAGTTTCTTCACTTTGTAAGAGCGCGCTTTGCCTGTGAAATCCTGCAAAGAAAGAGACTTAGAATTATAATTTGTTATATATGCCTTAATATGAAAAAATTTCAAACAGTTTGGAAATGAAGTCCTGTTTTATTAGCACCAGGGATATTCTTAGTGTTGTGGTTAATAATGTTTCTGACATTACTAGTAAATTACATTATTACGTTGTACAATGTGTGCTCATTCATTTCTTACAGTTCCATACACATCAAACGTCGAGAACACAAACGATGTTGTCCTTGGAGGTAGCACAGGAGGTAAGTGTTTTTGTAGATTATTCAGTCACTACTGGGGCGGGGGGGAGGGGGAGGGGGGGGAACATTGACATATTAACAACTAAAATATAATTGATATTGGTCAATGAAACTAACTGAATATGTAATTTTACATTGAAAATTGGTTAAATTTACCTCATTGTATAGAATTTCCAAAGGTTTTGGAAAATGAATCTGTATATCACAATCTTCAAAATAGTGCATGGGATCTTCTCTCGCATTTGTGGAACATCGTTACTTTGTATTTAAGTTTTTAGTAAGTGTATTTCTTTTACATGGTTAATTTCGTGGAAAATGTACTTCTGTATTTTCTTCATAATTGGTAGGAAATCGTATCATATTGCTCAAAAGTGTAAGTTGTCTCACATTTTTTAGTTGACCTTCTTTCTCGATGAATTACGTTGAAAAATGAAAAACATAGTGGTTGGACACACAGATATTAAAGGTATTTTCGGTGTCTTTTTATGTATGGTCTGATATCTACAATACTTATAAAAGCAAACATACTTGAATGTATTTCTAGGTTGTTAATATTTTATCTCATTGTCGATGTACACACATAAAAAAGTTCTGCATCACCGCAGTTCCCAGAACTCCTGAAAATAGACGTTGACTGTGGATGTTGTATTACAGACAGTCTGACTTTTCAGAGATATCACTAAACCCACCCAAAGATGTAAACAAACGAGCACGAGCAACGCCTATTACACAGAGGGGGGTCCGACAGCCGATCAGTTCCAGTCATTCCACCAGGAAGGAGGTACATGCTCGTGTTGTCTGTAGGTCAACCATGCCTAGACAGTCAATACCTCGGTTTGGTCGCTTCCGCATTGTTACTTTGTGCCAGGAAGGGGGCTCAACAAGGGAAGTGTCCAAGCGTCTCAGAATGAACCAAAGCAATGTTGTTCGGACATGGAGGAGATAGAGACAGGAACTGTCGATGACATGCCTCTATCAGGTCGCCCAAGGGCAGAGGATGACCACTACCTACGGATTATGGCTCGGAGGAACCCTGACAGCAACGCCATGTTGAATAATGCTTTTTGTGCAGCCACAGGACATCATGTTACGATTCAAACTGTGCCAAATAGGCTGCATGATGCGCAACTTCACTCCCAAAGTCCATGGCTAGGTCCATCTATGCAACCACAACACCATGCAGTGCGGTACAGATGGGCCCAACATCATGCAGATTGTACTGCTCAGGATTGGCATCACGTTCTCTTCACTGATAAATTTCCCATATGCCTTAGAGACAATCGTCGGAGACGTGTTTGGAGGCAACCCGGTCAGGCTGAAGGCCTTAGACACACTGTCAAGGGAGTGCAGCAAGGTAGGCTCCCTGCTATTTCGGGGTGGCGTTATGTTGGGCCAACGTACGCCGCTGGTTGTCATGGAAGGCACTGTAATGACAGTACGAAACGTGAATGCCATCCTCCGACTGATAGTGCAATCATATCTGCAGCATACTGCCAAGGCGTTCGTCTTTATGAACAACAATTCGCGCCCCCCATCGTGCACGTCTTGTGAATGACTTCCTTCAGGATAACGACATCGCTTGACTAGAGTGGCAGCATGTTATCCAGAAATACTCTATCTAACAGGGCTGTTAATGGACAGTGTGACCCACCAACCACTCTGAGGGATCTACGACAAATTGCCATTGAGGACTGGGACAATTTGGACCAACAGTGCTCTGATGAACTTGTGGATAGTATGCCACGACGAATGCAGGCATGAATCAGTGCAAGAGGACGTGCTACTAGGTATTAGAGGTACCAGTGTGTACAGCAATCTGAACTACCACCTCTGAAGGTCTCGCTGTATGGTGGTACAACAAGTTATGTGTAGTTTTCATGAGCAATAAAAGGGGGGGGGGGGGGGGGGAAATGATGTTCATGTTGATCTCTCTTCCAATTTTCCATACATGTTCCAGAACTCTGGGAACCAAGCTGATGCAAATCTTTTTTTTTTTTTATGTGTGTACGTAGCTCTTGTTTATTAAACACGTTTTCAATTATTGGTCTCCCCCCTCCCTGAGGCTCGGGGTTCTATCATGAGTTCATGCATGGCTTACACAGGACCCAGTGTTATTCCAGCCCTTTTTTCCTTAACGATCTGCATTTCCTTATCCATTATCCTCCTTTCCTCCCTGTCGTAACTCCTTCCCCTCTGCCCCCACTTTCCCCTCTTGGTTTTTGTACCTACAGTATGTTTACCTGGCCAGCCATCTGGTTTTCTGTATTCATTCCAGTTTTGTTGCCATTGCTTTTTCTTTTTGATCCTTTCTTGTTTAGTGTGTCTGGTCCCTCTTTGGAGTTTGACCTCCACTTACGATTTTTCTCTCTGAAGCGTGAGATGAACAACTTGGGGAATAACTCCCTCCTAGTACATATGGCGTTGATACCTCTCCCGCTTCCTTCCCTGGGGTAGCTCCACATGGCATTCTCTCCTTCAACTCTCCCATTGGGCGTCTTCCACCCTCTGCCATTTCGTATTGGCCATACAAAGTTGACCAGTAGTTTTTACCCAGCAGTGAGCGCCGCGCCCAATCCCCCCCAACTTGTAGTTGCCCCCCCCCCCCCCCCACCACAGTCATCCATATTTTGCTGGATTGTCCCTGCGTTTAGGCCCTTCTCACTACATATCCCCTCCAACCTTCCTTGTCCTGTGTGTTAGCAGATGATCATCATACAGTAACATCTGTCCTCGGTTCTCTTCGCGAAAATGGTGTGTCTTCCGGTGTTTAAATCTTCGAATATTCGTCTAGAACTGGAGGCCATTAGTTAGCGTTCACATTACTTATGGAGCCCTTGGCCTTGCCTTCACAGTGGCTGGGTTCTTCTCCCCTTTTTTTCCGCTACATTTTGCCTGGTTTCTCTGCCATTTTGATTCCCCCTTTTTGATCTTCTTCTCGTGGTGTTGCCCACATTATGTCACGATCATGGTATTGCGCATGCTACGGTATTCTGTATGGAATGGTATGGTATGGTGTGGTGTATATGGTATGGGTGGTGGAGCTGATGCCCCAAAGTGCATTGCGTATCTGTGATGGTCCTGCTCTCTCCGTTTGCGCCCACCCCATCCTGATCTTTCCTCTCCCTGCTGCCGTTCCGTACCTTTAACCTCTTTTTTTGCCCATTTTACCTTCCCCTTGACTGACTGACTGACTGACTGACTGTCCTTTGTGTTGTCCCTCTCCCTGTTTCTGCCATCTTAGATCACAGGACTGATGACATTGCTTTTTGGTCCCCTCCTGCCTCCCCCGCCCATCGCCAATTAACCAACGAAACAACCAACATTCTTGATCTGCCCTTTAAGCTCCTTGACGTCGCAGTTTCGCTGTTTTGGGACAAATATCTTCAGGTACTGTTTCCGTAAAATTGAGTAATTTACTGTTACTAACTTTATGGTTAAGGCTGTGAGATGCTGTATGTTTTGTGAAAACTGCCTGCATGTTAATTCCACTACATAGGCTGACTAACAATTACAGAATATGCAAGTGGGAAACCGATCTACTGTGGAAACACAGTAGAATCTGTACTATCGCATAGCAGTGTTACTCTGTACCATTCTCTCAAAAAATGAGACTATACCAGAAATATGTCTCTGTATAAATGGCGCAAGTTGAATACTTTAGTTTTTCTTTCCTCTTTAATATTGATTTTATTGCGTTTTTGTTCTAGGAAAAAGCTTCAGCGTATCCCACAAATACTTGTCTCTGAACGTACAATGGCAAAAAATGTACGCTAGAATTTCGTACTGTCAAACCCTATCTAGGAAACTTTTTCCTATATAAGTCAGTACTTATCATTAAGTTCCTTCCTTTGAAGAATTTACGTAACAACATTATAACAGAACTCGCTCTTTTCATTTTTCATTCAATTTTGATTCTGTTGTTTACTTGTCCAAAATCTTGACTTGGCTGCAAACAAACACCTGCACAATAAAAAGACTGAATTTGTTCTCACTTTAATGCAGATCAGTGTTGTTGTAGTTCCATGTAGAGAGCTCTATTTGAGACTTACCTACAACGGAATAATTACTACCACCGCCATTTCTCCCTACATTTCGTCATTCAACCAAAGCTTTTACGCTTCAGCCCCTGGCAGCTAACTATTGCTGCTATTTTATTCTAGAGTCAGAAACATACAAATTTACAGTAGCCATACACATCAAAAAACACTATTTATATTACATGTGCCCAGTACTTTGCAACCTCCAAGGCGCTTGCAAGAGATCAGTCTTCGTGCAGGATGTAGGGCACAAAAGGCCCTGGAGCATGTGGCTTGTGGTTTGTTCTTGTCCACAATCACAGGGCGTATCTTCTGTTATGAAGCCCCAGCTCTTCAGGTTGTCCCTGTGTCGTCCAACTCCTGATCGTAATCTGTTCAAAGATTTCCACACCAGCCAGCTCTCGTTGTGGCCAGGTGATAGTTCTTCAGCTTCTGCCATCTGCAGGTGAGGCGCCGACTTCTTCCATAACTCCAGCCTTGCCTTCTCTGGTGAAATGGTGAGCTTCTCGGATGTTCTCAGGAAGCTCTTTCGCGATCTCAGCCGTTGCTGTGGTGGATTATGTCCGTGCAGTGGATGGGCACTGTCCTGTTCCACTTGCAGTATCTCCTTGTTGGCAGTCACTGTTCTGCGTACCCATGGTGGCGCTATTCCAGCCAGGCAGTAGAGCTTATCAGTTGGGGTAGGTCTTAAGCAAACTGTGATCAATCTGCAGGTGTCGTTGACGGCAATGTCTACTTGTCTGGCATGAGATGACCTGTACCAGACTGGAGAAGCATATTCAGCAGTAGGAAAGCACAGTGTCATCGCAAAACAGCGAATAGTTTGTGGATGTGATCCCCACTGTGTCCCAGCTAGTTTGCGAATTAGGTTGTTTTGAGCGGAGATTTTCATTTTGGTGTTGTTGGAGTGAGGTTTGAATGTCAAGATTCTATCGAGAGTGACTCCCAAGTATTTAGGTGCGTGATGATGCTGGAGTTGGATGCCTGACCATGCAATATGTAGCTCTCGATTAGCTTCCCTGTTGCTTAAATGAAAGGCACACACTTGTGTCTTCGAAGGGTTTGGGCTGAGTTGGTTCCGGTTGTAGTAGCTTCACAGTGTTCGAAGTGCTGTTGTCGGGTTTCTTTCAAAGCATGAGCTCTGCGTAGCAAGGGCTAGGTCATCTGCATATAAGAATCTCCTTGTGCCTGGGGTCAATGACTGGTCATTGGTATAAATGTTGAAGAGAATTGGAGCCAAGACGCTTCCCTGAGGTAGACCATTTTTCTGCGACTGTGTTGTCCTTGAAATTCAACAAAAAACTCCGGTTTTGGAGGAGGGTGCTGAGTAGTCTAACGAGGTGGGCGTTCTTGATCATATTGTATGGAAACTCTACTACTGATCGGAACATACGCTGATTCCAGGTAATCGTACAAAAGAAACCATAAAATGGCAAGTGATCTTCTAGCATCCAGTATACTGGTTAATGTTCCTCACAGATACACCAACCTATTTCAGCCCCTGAAGTTTCCGTGGACTGACAAAGAACTGGAATCCTATTCAACACTGGATAGTACACTCCTGGAAATTGAAATAAGAACACCGTGAATTCATTGTCCCAGGAAGGGGAAACTTTATTGACACATTCCTGGGGTCAGATACATCACATGATCACACTGACAGAACCACAGGCACATAGACACAGGCAACAGAGCACGCACAATGTCGGCACTAGTACAGTGTATATCCATCTTTCGCAGCAATGCAGGCTGCTATTCTCCCATGGAGACGATCGTAGAGATGCTGGATGTAGTCCTGTGGAACGGCTTGCCATGCCATTTCCACCTGGCGCCTCAGTTGGACCAGCGTTCATGCTGGACGTGCAGACCGCGTGAGACGACGCTTCATCCAGTCCCAAACATGCTCAATGGGGGACAGATCCGGAGATCTTGCTGGCCAGGGTAGTTGACTTACACCTTCTAGAGCACGTTGGGTGGCACGGGATACATGCGGACGTGCATTGTCCTGTTGGAACAGCAAGTTCCCTTGCCGGTCTAGGAATGGTAGAACGATGGGTTCGATGACGGTTTGGATGTACCGTGCACTATTCAGTGTCCCCTCGACGATCACCAGTGGTGTACGGCCAGTGTAGGAGATCGCTCCCCACACCATGATGCCGGGTGTTGGCCCTGTGTGCCTCGGTCGTATGCAGTCCTGATTGTGGCGCTCACCTGCACGGCGCCAAACACGCATACGACCATCATTGGCACCAAGGCAGAAGCGACTCTCGTCGCTGAAGACGACACGTCTCCATTCGTCCCTCCATTCACGCCTGTCGCGACACCACTGGAGGCGGGCTGCACGATGTTGGGGCGTGAGCGGAAGACGGCCTAACGGTGTGCGGGACCGTAGCCCAGCTTCATGGAGACGGTTGCGAATGGTCCTCGCCGATACCCCAGGAGCAACAGTGTCCCTAATTTGCTGGGAAGTGGCGGTGCGGTCCCCTACGGCACTGCGTAGGATCCTACGGTCTTGGCGTGCATCCGTGCGTCGCTGCGGTCCGGTCCCAGGTCGACGGGCACGTGCACCTTCTGCCGACCACTGGCGACATCGATGTACTGTGGAGACCTCACGCCCCACGTGTTGAGCAATTCGGCGGTACGTCCACCCGGCCTCCCGCATGCCCACTATATGCCCTCGCTCAAAGTCCGTCAACTGCACATACGGTTCACGTCCACGCTGTCGCGGCATGCTACCAGTGTTAAAGACTGCGATGGAGCTTCGTATGCCACGGCAAACTGGCTGACACTGACGGCGGCGGTGCACAAATGCTGCGCAGCTAGCGCCATTCGACGGCCAACACCGCGGTTCCTGGTGTGTCCGCTGTGCCGTGCGTGTGATCATTGCTTGTACAGCCCTCTCGCAGTGTCCGGAGCAAGTATGGTGGGTCTGACACACCGGTGTCAATGTGTTGTTTTTTTCCATTTCCGGGAGTGTAGTTTAGACTCTAGCCTCTATATGGACACACACTAATTTCCACAGAACTAAAGCTACCCATTAAACTACTGTATTCACTAGCAGTAAAGTTCTCAACTTACTCAAACTTTTAATTTCAACTCCACTGTGCCCAGAACAAACGGACACTCACGGCCTGACGACTGTTTGATGGCCTGACAAAAATCAAACTGCTGTAAAGACCGTATTAAATTTCGTGATCCTTTAAATTTGAACAAATGAGTAGAGAACTGCATTTTTTAAACTGATAATTGTGTGTTACGTCAGTGAATTTCTCAGCAGCTAGCTGTGGATCAGTGTAGACTGTTTGTTGCTGCATGATTGGAAATATCCAGATGACAAATGCACTGAACACACAGTTCACTGTACCTCAGATTTGACAGCGGCCACCTGTACAGCCTACTGACCGGCGGTTGAACCACCTTGCAGACCAGCGACTCTTTTGTGAATGTGCTAATGGTCTTCCTGAGGCCTTAACAGATCGAAATCATCCTCCTCACATCGCGCAGAAATGTATCTCCCACCCCTTTTCTCAAGTCATCTGCCATTTCCCAGTGCTCAATGTCCAGCCACAGAGGAGTGTCCCCCTCACAACTATGTACGACATGAGATGGAAGCAACGTGAGGTATTCTGCTGAAGTTTCGACTACTTCTCATAGTGCCTGAAAATGTGAAATATTTCGCACGTCTTCAACAGCAGCATTCCGCTTCACACCCGACCTAAGCAGTATCGGCATCCTTCCCTGTTTGAACACAACTCCCTACTCCTTGCTGTGCATCACGTATCAGTAGAACATACCTAGATGTGAGACGTGTCCCGTGTGTCCTACCACTGTCACCTATTTTTGTCCCATCGTGGGTATCTCCTACAGTGTCAGAGGCAGGCACACTTATGAACGGGGCCACACAGTCTACTGACTTGGCTCCAACCACTGTGCTGCAACCCCCAGTGGGGCTCGCCACTTTTTGGCGGGCTCGTGCTCGGCTACCGTGGAGCCCCAGCCTTTGCAGCATCTTTCCCCTTCTGTGCTGCATGTATATCCTCTCGCTATTCTCTTTCCCCTCCCTCGGGGAACACGTCTGGGGTATTACTGGGAATGTTCCGCAGTATCTGTGGCTGACATAAGAACAGTCTCACCAATGTTTTTCGTTCCCTTTTCCTTTCTTTGTTTACCTTCTCCTCTCGTTCCTCCGCTTGGGTGTTAGAGGGTCCTCGTTTCCTTCTTCCTCCCTGTGCACTCTCGAAGGCTGGCCCACGCGTCTGATACGTAACAGGTGACTGGGTAACGAGTAATTTCCAGTGCCGGGTCGACAGGTAGAGTTGGCACGTACCCCACGGTACAGGCCAGGCCCAGAGAGGGATGATTGCCTGAGCTGCAACCTTCCCAAATTACCGAGTGATTCCTCTGTTAGGTGTTCGGAAGGTGCGGACAGTCACCTAGGGTAGGTGCGCCCACTTGTGAAGGAGCGTGCCATTGGAGATGCTGGCAATCGTGGGGGATTTTCTCGCCGTGAACAAATCGTCTTTACAGTCGACGTCTACGAAACGTAAACGGTATGAGACTAACGATTCAAAGTCCCTTTCAGCTGCACCACGGTTCCTCGTTGTCTCACATACTGAAGACAGTCACTCCTTCGCCGTGGTAAATCCGTTTATTATTCAGAAAGGTGTTGATACCATTTTGAGCCCTGTGAAATCCTGCTATCGTTTACAGAATGGCACGTTGCTTTTGGAGGCTGCTTCTGATTCTCAAACACAACAACCGCTTACCACCTCACTTCTGCACGGCTACCCTGTTTGTGTCGAAGCCCTTGGACCTCTGAATTCTTCCCGTGGCGTTAATTACATTAGGCTGCTTGACGGTTTAACCGAGGCTGAAATCCAATCTTATCTCTCTGATCAGTGTGCCATTTCCATCCATCGGGTTATAAAAATGGTAGATTCCTCCCTAATGCCCACCCGCACTATTTTTCTCACCTTTGCTATAGTGGTGCTTCTGTCCAAGATCAAAGCAGGCTATGAAATTCTAACAGTCAGACCGTACATTTCGAACCTGATGTGCTGCTACCAGTGTCGTCGTTTCAACCACCCTAGAACGTAATGTCGACACCCAGCCAAATGTGTAATCTGTTGTAGGGATGTGCATGATGACAATTGTCTGCCGCCTCCTCTCCACTGTATCAAGTGCAATGGCGGCCATGCCGCCGCCTCTCGGTATTTTCCTATTTTCTTTGATGCGTGGGCTGCCCAAGAGATCTGGGTAAGGGAAAAAGTACCTTACCCAGTCACTCGGAAGTTGTTGGCTAGTCGAAAATACTGTGTTCTCCAGTCTGGTACCTATAGTTCTGTTTTAGCACGACTAGATTCATGAAGGACCTGCCCACAAAGACATGCGACCTCAAATTCAGCTCTGAGGTTGTGAAATAGCCTAGCGTCACGGTAGCATCGCCATCCCCCCGTCCAGATGTGCAACAAGACATCAAACTCTCACCTCAAAGGGCGAAGGCACCAGCTACACAACCAGTAGGCCAGAAAGGGCAGGAGTAGTATTCCTGTGAAGACTTCCTACATCCCTCCAGCCAAACAACACCCAACTGTTCCTATGCTAACCAGAAAGGCTCGAAGTAGTCCACCAAGGGCAAACGATCTTCTCCTCCGCCAACTCGGCGATCCTCTTAGACAGTATTGCTATGTGACACCTTAGCCCGGCTGGCCTGAGTGTCGCCAGGGCGCACCACCAACCGTTTTTCTGCGTTGGACTCCACAGACCGACAGCACAAGCCAGCCAGTGCTTCTGTGCACGCCTTGGAGCAGGATCTTCCTGCAATTGTGCCCTGAAGCAGTGACTCTTCGCAGGCTGACACTCGGCAGCCACCGAGGTGACACTCCGTCTCGTCCACATCGTGACTATCCTCCACTCGAAAGTTCGCGGCTTCGGTCCCACAAAGAGGATTTATGACAGCTTTTAGCATTGCAGCATCCCCTTGTACGCTGCCTTCAGCAAACGAAATCGCACTCTCTCGACAACTTTAAGCTTTGATATTCCCTCCTGGGTCGTTTTGAAATTCCCCCTGGGGTCGGCATTCATAGTCAACCCATCTCCCTGATTACCCATCTTCAAGCTGTTGCAATTCCCCTTTATCTTCCTCACCTGACTTTTTCCCCTTGTACCGTTTATATTCCTTAAGCATTTGATGTCACCAGGGCAGACTTCCTTGAGCTTATTGGGTAGCTAACTCTTACATTTCTGCTACTCGGCGACTTTAATGAACACCATCCCCTTTGTGGTTCTCCCAGAACCTGTCGGAGAGGTTCCCTCTTGACTGACCTCCTTAATCAACTCGACCTCTCTTCTGCCTTAACAGTGAAGCACCCACATTCCTGTCTGACTCCTCCCACACATATTCCCATATGGACCTATACTTCTGCACTTCCCAGCTCTCCCATCGTCTTGTGTGGTCCATTCTTTGTGACACCTACTTGAGCGTCCATTTCCCATGTGCTATCAGTTTGCTGATATCTACCTGACCTGTGTGCACACCCAAATGGCACCTTACTAAGCCTGACTGGCGGCTTTACTCCTCCCTGGCGACCTTCAAAGAACAGTATTTCCCCAGCTGTGATGACCAGGTGCAATATCTCACAAATGTTATCCTTACTGGTGCAGAACATTCCATTCCTCGCAATTACTCTTTACCACGTCGTGTCCCAGTCCCTTAGTGGACTGAGGCATGCCGCGACGCAATTCGCGCACGGAGATGTTCTCTCCGCGTTTTTACTGCCATCCTATGATGACAAATTGCATTCATTAAAAGCAGATGCGTGCAGTGTATCGTCGCGTTCTTCGGGAAAGCAAAAAAGCTAGATGGATTGCATTCACTAGTTCTTTTAACAGTTCCACCTCTTCCTCTGTCATGTGGACCAACTTCAAACGACTGTCTGGGACCAAGATCCCGTTTCCTACAGGAATTTTGAGAAGGCAGAGTTCTTAAGGTGCATGTGGGTTCTGCCTTGTAGAACACCTTTATCCAGGAAGACGGTGTGCCTCAGGGTTCTCTCCTGAGCATCAGCCTATTAGCTATCGCCATTTACCCTATAATGGAATGTCTCGATGCTCTGTACTCCTGGAGTACCGACAATGGGTTTCGTTTTTCCACTGACAAACCCATCGGTATGAATTTATGGCGGCGCAAATGGTTTCTCCTTCCTTCCGTTCGTTGAAACTACGAAATTCATGATGCTCATGCTCGCTAGGAAACTCTCGGTCCTCTCATGTGTCTTACTTGGCAGCCCGTGTTACGTGGTTCCTCAATGTCCTACGTGTCCTCAATGGTACCTCATGCCGTGCTGATCGAACCTCCGTTTGTACCGATCCATTTTACATCCGAAACTAGACTGTGTGTGCTTTGTTTATGCATCTGCACGTCCAGCCTCTTACGCCATATGGACACATGCACCATCATGTTATCCATTTGCCCACTGGCGCCTTTTACACTACCCCAATTGAGAGCCTATATGCTGAAGCTGCTGAACTACCACTGTCCTACCGCCATGACTTTCTCCTCAGGCGTGCTGTTTGTCTGCTGTGCGTGGCCACCCATCCTATGCCTCCTCGTTCGATGCTTACTTCGATCGCCAGTACGGGGCACATACCGCTTCTCTGTTACCTCCTGGAGTCCGTTTTCGGCGCTTGCTTCGGCAGCTTAATTTCAAACTACCTGCAACTTCCCGAGTGGGTGCGAATGCTTCACCAATTTCGCTTCGTGAAGTGGCCCTCGTTAACCTCGGCCTTCATTGACTTCGTAAGGACACTACTCCAGCCTTACTCCATAGCCTTCAGTTTCGTTGGTTTCGCACGGAATTTCGCGATAGTACATTTGTGTACACTGATGGCTCTCAAACTGACTGTAGGGTCAGATGTGCCTTCATTGGCACTCACGTCTTTAGTTGTCGGTTTCCGACACACTGCTCAGTATTTACAGACGAGTTCTTCGCCTTGTATGAGGCCACACAGCACATCTATCGTCACAGAATATTAAATTGTCGTGCTCAGACTCACTCAGCGCCCTTCAAAGTCTCTGTGCGTTTTACACCGCCCATCCCTTAGTGCAACGGGTTCAGGAAAACTGTTACTCGATCACTCCTGTTGGAGCCACTGGGAAGTTTATGTGGATTCCTGGTGAGGTCGGTCTGCCAGGAAGCGAGGCTACTGACGCTGCTGCCAAGGCTGCAGTCCTCTTATCTCAGGCCGCTAGTTTCTATACTCCCACCAATGATCACTGTGTTGCTGTCCGTCAGGAGGTGGTGTCCCTTCGGCATCGCCATTGGCCCTTCCTTACGGGAATAAGCTCAAGATTATTCAGCTTCTCCCAGTGGCATGGGCGACCTCCCCTCGGCCCTCCCGGCTGGAGGAAGTCATTTTAACTCGGTTGCGTATTGGGCACTGTCTTTTTAGCCACCATCATTTGATAAGTGGCGCTCCCCCACTACTTTCTACTCTGCGCCCAAATTTTAACTGTCCGCTTCTTCCTGGATGAAAGTCCATTTCTTAACCGTTTATGTTCCCACTTGCCGTCTGATTTAAGGACCGTTTTAGCAATTGACGCGTGGGCTGTCGACCGCGATTTACTTTCTGTCCGTGAAGGGCATTTAATTTTTAGTTTTGGACCTCCGTTTCTGTGTGGTGTCTTTAGTAGCTCTTTCTCCACGTCCCTGTTTTTCACTGTCTTCTATTATGTCAATTGGGAATGACGTTTAGTCATTTTTAACACCTCTCTGTCTTCGTACCCAATAGTTTTGCCGTGTGCGCATATGACCCCGGTTGTTTCTGCGCAAAAAAAAAAAAAAAAAAAAAACTGTCCGCATTCTATGTGAGCATCTCCTCTGACGAGCAGTTTGTCACTGTGAATGGCCACTGCTAGACTGTGGCTGAGAGGCAGCTGGACCGCCCAGTTTGAGTTGGCTGCCTGAACTGATGTGCTAGGCTTCGACTGTTTCGAGGTCTGCGCTGTCACTGTTCGGGCCTCATCTACACCTGCTTCTGTCCCAACGCCTGCTCCCACTCCAGCTCTACGCACCCCTTCTGTCGCCCCCCAGTGCACCTGCAGTTTTTTCACCTTTTCTGCTACTCTCCCCCAACCCTTCCCCCCGTTCCCCATCCAACCGTCCTGTCACAACAATATATATGCTTCCTTCCACAGGCAGCACTGCAGCATCCTACCCCACCCTTTCCTCATACTGCCCTCCATCCACATTTCTTGTGTACAGCCACATGAGCTGAGATAGCTGTTCTCCACGTTTAGGCCTTACTACCCTTCTGTGTGTGTGTGTGTGCGCATGGTTTTTCTCTTTCATCATTTTATGGAGGATTAAGCTCTGTAGCTCAAAAAACCCTGTGTTCCTACAATGTGCTTGGTTGATGCCCAACATCGCTTCCATGTGGTGAGTTGTAATCCATCCTATTTGATATTGTTGCCACATCCGAGATTTTATAAGGTGTAAATTACACATTTTGACATTCTCAGCATCCTTGCATCAACACACCCTAACAGAATCTCAAAATATGTATCAAAGTAAATAATATTGTTTGATTGGAGAGTAATTGTGCTTCACCTACACTGTCCACATATTCTCGTAACTGTGGATTGCATGCACTGTTTGACTAGTGCTGCTCGATGAATGTCATCTCACAGCACGATGGTGGAATGTGGTGTATCACAGGTAATGGGATCTTGGCTTGGCCACACACATTATGAGGATGGTGAAAACCTCTATAAATAGCGCCTCAGTCTTGAGGTGGGCTGTGTGCCAAAGAGATGCATGGCTGTGGAGATGGAATAGTCGTTAGCGGGCAACCTTTGAGGGACCTGCTGCGCCTCAGTTGTATAAAGTCTACCTAGGCACACAGGACTGTATCTAGAGCCTTTTATTTAACTAGTTGTTCCTGGGACCGAGATGGAGCCTTCCAATTTTTCTCTTCCTCCTCCACTGGAATGGATGGACCACTCGTAGGTACCAACTCCCAGTCTAATAACAGGGCTCAGCCAGCAAGTCCAGCAGGCTCTGTTAACAGTAACAGAATGCATGCTGGTTGTCTGAATGTGTTTGTAATAGTTAAATGCAAAGAGTAGCTTTGATAAAGTTCCACTATTCTGTGTATAAAGAGGTTTAGTGTGTTTTGCTGGAACTTAAAATCTGTCAAACGCTATCCAAATGGGACGCTGTTGGTAGAAACGTCTAGTTTCCAACAAGTGAACGACATCCAGCTCAATGCCCTGCAGAGTATGCAATAGAAAATGAACTGCACAGTAGGTGAGGCCAGGAAGGTATTGTTGGTGTGATAAACCTAATTGAATGGGTGGGTGGTGATACAGTGCAATCAGACTCATTTACACTATCAACAACACGAAACTTCCAGAGCATGTTAAGGCAGTATTCCATAGTCTAGATGTGTGGATTTTTTTCCTCATGAACACAATGCGCCGTTTTAAATACCTGCACTTGGAACTAACTACTGTTCCTGAAAGGGAGACGCCACTTGGGGCAAATACTGTAAGACTGCCGTTGAAGGAGTCGGTTGTTCATCTCTTTGGAAGTTTGTAAATTGCTCTGCGGATCTCCTGGTCTGGAGTATGGATTGCAGTGTCTTCTTTGAAGAAAGGAAGATGCAGAAGATAAAAACATCAAAGTGCCTCCCATATGGTGAAGCCAAAAAGATCTATAAGGCTATGCAGCTGCCTCCTTTACTTCGGTTCTCAGCATCCAATCCGGAAAACCGATGTTGCTACATGAGTGAAGATCCCTGTAGCTAATACTACTACTACTACAAGCTGTGTTTTTCAATGCACTTGAGTGCTGGAGTTAGTTCGTAGCCCATACCTCCTCCGAGAACGCCAGACAATGCAGCAGGTGCCGATGCTGCAGAGCTCCCTGAACCTCCAAAGGTTTGAACTGGCCCACCATCCAGCACTGCGTCTACCATCTTGGTGGTTGTGGCTCCGAAACCTAGTCAAGAAAAACAAAAATAGAAGTCAAAGAACTGGCTGCTAATGGAGACAGGAAGGAAATAGTCTGACTTTCATGTCGTCTAGACTAATGAGGAGCAAGGAGAGGATGTTGTTTGGCGGCTGGTATACTCTTCCAATAACACAAACTGCACACACAGATTAAGTGGGTTCTTCATTCATAAGAATGGAAAGTTTACTTAACTCAGTAGGTATTCGTTGTGGTACAAGCTCTTCAGGATAGTCCTCAGCCTCACTGACGCTGAATGGCGCAATCGGATCATGCCCAATAAACTCCGTGCCATCAAGGAGACGACGACTGTGTGGCGGTCATCCCTGCGAGCCAACCGGAGGGACTCTGTCGTCCTTTGTCGGCTCCGCATTGGCCACTCCCACCTGACACACAGTTATTTACTGCGCCGGGAGGACCCTCCTGTATGTCGTTGCGGGGCGGCTTTGACAGTGGCCCACATTTTGTTGGCCTGCCCCCTTTTAGCTGTGGTCAGGCAGACATTTGCGCTGCCTGATACGCTCCCTGCCCTCTTATGTGATGACCCTGGTATGGCTGACTTAGTTTTCCGTTTTATTCGGGCAGGGGGTTTTTATTATTTACTCTGAGTGTTTGTTCTGTTCTTTTGTGTTGATTCTGGCCATTGGCCTACGATTTTACGCTGAGTTTTTAATGTGTTCTCGGTGGTTGGCTTTTCCTTTTTATCTCTATGGTCGGCCAACCACTGTCACACTCTGTGTGATTTTAATTTGTTTCGTCTGATCTCTGTAGGAGTATTTCTTGTCCTGTGTTGTCTGACGTCTTTCCTGTTGTTCGTTTTTTTTTTTTTTTTGGGTGGTTTCCCTTTTTTTTTTAAAAAGGGACCGGTGACCGTCGCAGTCTGGTCCCTTTAATCCCCCCCAAACCAACCAACCAATCAGCCTCACTGCTGAAGAAGTACAGTGTCTCCTACGTTAACAATTACGGTTCCAATGTGCTGCCTGGGTCTGTGCCGGTGGCAGAGCTAACTGCTTCTGTGACTCCTGCCGGGCTGCGACTCCTGCAGGGCTGTGACATCATCTGGAAACATTTTTTTTCAGACAGTGGCAGAGCAATTAGCGCTGACTAGTGCCACTGCCAGCCGGGATACAACATTCTGTCGTTACCGCTACACCACGGAAAACGCTGAGTTGGACATAAGGTCTGACAGTTAGGAGGTCTAAAATTGCCTACTTTGCGTGAGAGAGTTGGACTCTGCACTGTCAGCAGCTTGTGATATCGTGCCCAGTCACGACGAAACCCGTACAGCATGCTGCAAAACTTGCAACCAGCGTCAAAGAAAGTCCTCCGAAGTGGTCTAATTTGTTAAGGCAGTCAAGCAACTTTTCCAGCAAATGGAAGGAGTGACTTTTGGTGCCTCTTCCCAAACCGGGAAAGTACCAAACGTTTCCCAGTGGTTACTGGAGCGTCGCCTTAACGAGCTGTATAGGCAAAACCTTGGAGCGAATGGTTAACGGTGGTCTGGTCTGGGTGTTAGATACAAGGCAGCTCGTAAGTTGATCTCAGTGTCGATTCAGGAGATAGCTATACACTGTCGGCAACGAGACCCTGCAAGAGGCCGCTATACAGCAGGGTTTCCTGTGCAAATAGCCTCATTCTTTACCAGTAAGATATACGACACGACTTGGAGACACCATATTGTAAGGCAGCCCCACCAATGGGGCTTCTGTGGTGATCTCCCTTTATTTATGCCGTCATTTTCATTAAAGCACTTTTTTCAGTTCCAAGTCGGTGACATGTTGTCGAATAGTTTCGAGTAGGAGGATGTCGCTCAAGGCAGTGTTGTAATTGCTACTATCTTCGCCATATCCATAAACAGTATCATATGTGTGGTAAAGAGTGCCATACAATGTTCGTTATTTGTGAATGATTTTGCAGTGTTCTGTTCCTCCTTCGGTATTGCAACAGCAACTTGTCAGTTCCAAGTGAAAGTAGAAAGGCTTAGGAGCGGGCTGCAAACACCACCTTTACATTTTCTGCAGAGAATAGTGTGTGTGTGTGTGTGTGTGTGTGTGTGTGTGTGTGTGTGTGGGGGGGGGGGGGGGGGTGTTCATGTCGTATTTTTAATTTACTTGAATTGCATATGTGGAACACCATTCTCGCTTTTAAAGCCTGTGCAATTTCTATGCCTCATTTTTTACTCCACACTATTGTGGTTACCACACCTGAAGGCAAGTTCCCAGAAGACACTAAACATTTTAAACTTTCTTAGCCACAGGTTTTGGGGCACGTGTGAGATATGTCTGCTCTAGTTTTACAGGGCTTACATGCAGGGCTGACTTGACTTTGGTGCACAGTTTACAGGTCAGCGAGGCGTTTGTACCTGAAAATCGGTGACAATCTCCACCATGAGGGGTTGTGGCTGGCTACGTGCAGTTACAGGACAAGAGCCACACCCATTCTGTGCTGATGAGATGCTGGGGAACTACCACTTACCATCGGGCGGCAACTTCTCGCACTGCATTAGCAGTGAGGGTCCCTTGCTACACCCACTTCCCATGCATACTGTACCAATACTGTCTGGCTATGAAACGCCTCCTTACTAATCGTCTGTGGGCAGCGAGGCCATTTGGGATCTGTGCAAAATGTTTGTTGCCGTCTCTGGGTGTGGGGTTCGTGTGGACTCAGATCTGTGGTTTAACTGACTCCCACCCTGGTTACTGCATGGGCTCTGAGTAATTCCAGATTTAGTGCAGTACAGGAGAGATTAATTCAAGCTTCTGTTTTAATACGCTGTTCGCGGACATTTTAAATGAGCACTCCAACTATGGGGCTGCATGCACGGATGGGGCTAAACAGAGGGACTCTTTTTGTTCCTCCGTTTTCCCACAGTTTGTCCTCTAAATTCGGTTGTCTCCAGACTTCACTGTATTCGATGGCAAATTTCCATGATCCTTAGGGCCTTGGAGGAGACGAGATGTGCCATGCCTGCTAAATTCCTCGTGTGTTTCAACCCCCCCCCCCCCTCCCCCTGAGTAGCCTTCAGTCTCTACAATGCCTGTATCCAACTGATGATGCAGTCCAGGATGGCCAGAAAGCCCTCCTCTGGCCACAAAGCCTGCAGACGGAAGCGACACTCTGCTGGGCGCCAGGGCACACGGTTACTGTGGGGAACGAAAGAGCGGCTGTAGCAGCCGAGGAGTCGTCGTGTTGTAGTCCTCGGTTAGTTTCGTGTGCCATTCCCCTTGCTCGCTATTGTCTCACTGCTGAGGTGAAGAGTCGTGCATCGACGGAAAGAGGAGTGGTAGGAACTGGCAGCTGACAAGCTGCTCATAGTGAAGACCACTATGTGGCCACAGTGTACCACCTTCCATCCACATAGGCGGGACGAGGTTCTCCTTACTTGTCTACACATAGCCACAGCTCTGTCGCATGACTTCTTGCTCAGGCGAGAGGACCCTCCGACATGAGCTGCTTGTGGCGTACAGATCACCGTGCACCACATTTTATTAGACTGTGTGTTACTTTCAGAGCAGAGGGCAGAAGCGAATTTCCTGACAGACGTGCCCTCTATTTTGAGCAACATTCAAACGAATGTGGCAAGAGTTTTGAGGTTCAGAGATCTGTTCGACTTCTCTCCAAAAAATTTAGGGAGCTGTTCTTAACGTGTTATCTGGGCGATTGCCTCGCCCACGATTTTTGTAACTGGTCAGCCAGACGCATTCCTCGTACCTTTCGTTCAGCTCCTGTGGTTTTACTTCTGTTCCCAGGTGTAGCACATTTCACCTGCTCTGTTGTATGAAAGGCCTGTGAGATCGAGTGGTTGTGTGTCTCAACGTGATGTGGGAGTGAGCGAATGGCTGTCATTTTATAAGATTTCCTCCTCATCTCTCCCCTCCCCTCCTCCTCCCCCTTCCCACCCCCCCCCCCCACCCCCAACCACACACAGTGAAAGAGAAACAGGGCTATGGATTCCCATAAGGGTTTGGATAAAGTTTATTACCACACACACATGCGTGGTGGTCCAAATCCACCAAAACACCTCGATTTTTCGTTACTTTGCTATGAGAACTGTCATCCTAAAGGAAGAACCAATTTGTTGTTTTCTTAATCATAATGGCTTGGAAATAACTTCGTTGCTAATCGGCCGGTTGCACCTCTTAAGCCTCGAAATACCTTTTATTATAACTGAAGTATCCGTTTAATCAAAGCGTCCGTGTAACATCACAGAGCCATTCCTAGCGTGCACTGCCCCTCATAAGCGATCTCCCTGAGAGCCTCTCGAGGTTTGTCGTGTTCAGGAGCTGCACGCCGTTTACATATAGACAATTAACGATATGTGTCTGTGTATTCGGCCAACCCGTTCTGTTTACGATATTTTGACGACCGACCAGATCATTTTCTTAGGGTTGAGTCTGGGTGGCGAGGACATGAGACGACTAAACTTGTGGCACTGAGAGGGGACGATCATGTCGGTCGTCGAAATACTGTGCATGAATTGGAAATGACTCATCTGAACACGCGGACGTGCACTGTCGATGGCTTGTGTGGAGGAAACCTGACAAATCGAGCAGAAGAATAATTCACATAAATGGATGACACTGGAAGGCTCTAAACATATGCTGTTCACATCTTTGTTTACTCTAAAGGGGCGGATTTGTGGGCTGGAGTAAGCAAGGCTCGCTAGTGTGTAAGCAAGCTGCAAACGTCTGCGCAATCCAAAAATACATTTATGGTGTTTATTCGGAGACTTAACAAGAAAACAAGAGGATGAAAATTTAAGTGCTTGGTTATTTATAGTGAGGCAGTTCTTGGTCCAGAGCGGGAGTCATATCCATAGTTCCCTTCTGTCATGTTCGCCATCTGTCTCAGATTTAGATTCAGATGGGAACCTTCCCTTGTAAGCTTGCCCGGTGGTGTGTGGTGATAAACACTAAGATTTGCTAATCCATTCAGAGAATGACTTTTCGTATGTCTGACGTCAATTAAGTTTTCACACGCAACCTCAGTTTTGTACATAGTCTCACGTGTGGTGAAAGGAACGAGTAGGCTACAGGATTCTACAAACACTGTTAACGAAGGTATGAGAGAGTGGCACGAAGGCTTCGTAAGTAAAAGAGCCCAGTACATCGTTCTCGACGGCGAGTGTTAATCAGAGACAAGGTTAACGTCAGCAGTGCCCCACAAACTTCAGCTTGGTGCGTGCAACTTTCTTGGTTATTTACCTTCGCATCTGCATTCCTTGTCCTCTCCCATACATCCATCCATCCATCCCCAAGAGAGTCCACGATGACATGAATTGTTGATTGTGTAGTAGATCACTCTGCACTTTGTCGATATGTTAATGTGTGATTGCACCTTCTGAATCCCCTTCAGTCGACCATTTCTGAACTGCCGTTATTGTGGCAGTGGACATTTCGTAATCTTGCACCAGTTTCGGACGAATTTTAGTCAGTGTTAAACCGTTTTAAACTTTCTGGTGGTGTGATATTATGAATTATTGTTTCGAGTGGAATGTATACGACATGCGTGGTTAGATCTGATGTGTGGAACTATTGAAACCTATTTCGTTGTGGAGCATTACAACACTACCTCCAATAAGATCATTCATTGCCAGTACTCTGCAGGTTAGGAAATTTTCTTCCTGTAACCATAATCGGATCATTTACGAGTCACAGTTTTTATTTAGAGAGGACTATTCTTGGTTTTCATCAGATGGCTTGCTGGTTCATTTAACGCAATGGGTAGCTGAATTGTTGTCTGATGACTTAGTTAAGTAACAGTTTGTTCCACAAAAAATCAGTTAAATACAGCAGCATTCTCTATTGAGAAGGTACTGTGAAGTACTGGTGATCTGAACCCCCAGAGGGTTCGCAGCTCTTCCAAATAAATGCTTCCATTATTCCCCCCTCACCCCCCCCCCCTCTGCCTCCCCAGATGGTTTTCCTTGGTTCACACCTTGCTGGGACCTGGTTTATGGAAGGGAATCGAGTTTTCAATTCAGAAATTTTCTGTAACTTATAATTAAATAAAAACATAGTCCCCATTCTTGGGTTTAACTTTCCACCTATTTCCAAAGTTCTCCGGAAGTGCAGATCATGCAGGGAAAGTCACCCAATGCAGTGTATGCTCCCATTTTGTGTCTTTCCATCTTTGCACTCTTCGCAATACATTACTGGCCAGGTAGCCATTGGTGAGGCTGGGTGGTGCTCATGGGAAGAGTTTCAATTCAGAATGGTGTCACCACAGCAGATGAGCTGCAAATGTAGTAGATGAAGTTATCTTCCACTGGCGGTCATACAGCCCAGCAGTCTCTGGTGAAGGAAAGGCCTGACTTCATGCATAGAGATATGACCCTAAAATGTTCCCTTCCTTGGCTGTGCGAAGGGGAGAACCATAAGGCTAAGTGACAAGCAGAGAGAGATTCTCTCCACCACATGGTTTGCGTAAGGACTGATGGGGATTCCTTGTTGGCCACAAAAAGAACTTACAAGACAAGTTTGTGTAAGTGGCAGTCAGCTCTATAATGAATAGTGGGTCAGTTTCGATAAAAACAGCATCCCCTGCCCAGTCACAGGTGCTGCTTGCTTGCAACATGCTGGGTTACATACAGCTGACTGTCACTCCTCCATAACAGTCGGAATATAATTCAGGGCATCATTTTCCGCCAAGACCTGCTCTTGGAATCTGATGAGCTATGCACCAGTTTGGGGTGAGGGGTGTACACTTCGTTCATCATGAACATAGGGGACCAAAGGACAATGGGTTGCTATAGGTGCCTTCATCTTGGCCTGTGAGGGCAATTAATTGCCTGAAAAGGTCAAGGTGATTATATACCGATATCTGATGTGAAACTGTATGCCCCCCCTCCCCCCTTCCACCATCCAGTGCTTAAAGTGTCAACTGTGGAATGCACCATTCCTCCCTGCTCACCAGAATGCACCAATTTCCAGAGACAACAGACAAGAATATGAGACCCTGGATGAATTAACTTATCAAGAGGCAAAGTATTAGTGTTTGCACCCAGCACTTATAAATGTCATATGCTGCAGCTGTCATGACCTTGCATGTTTTGGCAACAGTACTGTCACCAGCTACGTCTCCTACAGTGGGGCTTCAGGGCTGCTTGACCAAGCCTACCCCCCCCCCCCCCACCACCACCACCCCTCTGCCCCCCGCCCCCCACCCATAGTTGGCAACCCTCCTCCTGCTACTTCCACCTCACCTACTTGAAAATCATGGACTTCCCACCCATCAGGGACATTGGTCCCCCACCTCCCAGCCAGACAAGTCATGTTCCTCTGGCTTGCGTAGCCAGAAAGAGGTCCCTTGGGACATGGGACACTGGCTTCCATTGTTTCCACTGGTCTGCAAACACTAAGAAGAAGAAATATCAAAAGTCCTTAAACAAGGAAATTCTGGTAGCCCCCACACCACCAAATCCCACCTGTTCCATTCCTGTGACCAAGGAAGAGATTCTGGTGGCCCATGAGGCCCAGTTTGTACCATATAGTGGAACCCAGAACCTGTGTATATTGATGCTATAACCCCTCAAGCTATGGCAGCACATGACCCTAAGGCATAAGCCACCTCCTTGGTCGCTTTACGGTCCCACAGTACTTAAACATTATTATTCTCCAGTGGATCTATAGCAGTTTCTTCCACCTCCAGGCTGAGCTATGACATCTTTCAAACACTTCCCCTGCCTTTCCTATTCCCCTTCAGGAGACGCGGTTTCCACCAACACATACCCTGGCCCTTCATTGATAGCGGGGGCATTATAAGACTCCTGCTCCCTATGACAGGGAGTCAGGCAGAGTTTGCACATATGTTCAGGACACTCTTTGTAGTGAACTTAATCCTCTTAATACACCTTTAGAGGTTCTTGCTGTTTGAGTAAGGGCATTTCAGAATATCACCTACTGCAGTGTTAACCTCCCCCACCCCCAACGGTAAAGTGTATCAGAATATACTGCAATCATTGGTTTCTAAGCTTCCCCCACCGTCTTTGGGATTTCAACGCCCATAACTCTTTTTGGGGTGGAACTACAATCATTGGCCATGGCAAAGACCATGAAAGTGTACAGCCACAACCTGACCTTTGCCTACTGATTTCTGGTAGCCCCACAAACTTCAGCTTGGTGCGTGCAACTTCCTTGGTTATTCACCTTCGTATCTGCATTCCTTGTCCTCTCCCATCCATCCATCCCCCAGAGAGTCCACGATGACATGTGGTGACGACTTCCTGATGCCCTTCTCTGGTGAGATGGGCTCTCAACAGTGTTGACCAGAGTACTTTCACATCTCTGGTCACCCTGGGCTCCCTGCTGCATGGAGATATTGATGAGGCAGCTGAGAATACGACTGCACTCGATCTTTGGCAGCTGAATTGGTGATCCCCTGTTCGTGGACCTGCCCCAAAAGAAGACAGTACCTTGGTGGTCATTAAAAGACACAGAGGCCATTAGAAATTGTATGTTGGCTCTCCAATGCTCTAAGCAGCACTCTCCAACAAAGCACCTTATCGCCTGTAAGCAGCTTCATGTTCGGACCTGCCACCTAATAAAATGGTGGAAATAAGTGTGCTGGCAATGGAATCTTTAAACCATCAGACTAAGTACCTGTCCTTTGAGGTTTGGGCTACGATCAGAGGTCTCTACGGATACCAGAATCTTACAGATGTGCCTCATATTACCTTGAATGGCACTGTCTGCACTGACCCAGATGCCATTGCTGAACATCCTGCTCATCCTTATGCCCGGACATCTTCAACTGAGAATTATCAACCTGCCATTTGTGCCCTGAAAGAGTGGATGGAGCAAAAGCAATTATCTTTCACTACACACCACTGGAGCCATGTAATGCTCCATTCAGCAAGTGGGAATTTGTCGGTGTCTTAGTCCACTGCCCTGATACATCCCTAACGCCAGACCACATCCACATTCAAGTGATTAAACGTCTATCAGGGTATTACCGAGCGGGGTGGCGCAGTGGTTAGACACTGGACTCGCATTCGGGAGGACGACGGTTCAATCCCGCGTCCGGCCATCCTGATTTAGGTTTTCCGTGATTTCCCTAAATCACTCCAGGCAAATGCCGGGATGGTTCCTCTGAAAGGGCACGGCCGACTTCCTTCCAAATCCTTCCCTAATCCGATGAGACCGATGACCACGCTGTCTGGTCTCCTTCCCCAAACCAACCAACCAACAATCTATCAGGGTATTGTTGGTGTCATAGCTTTACTATATTTAACAGCATCAGGGGTGAGGGCAAGTTCATAACACAATGGCAAGAAAGTATATTTGTCCCAGTACTGAAACTGCGAACGCACCTTCTAGAGATGGACCATTATAGCCCAATTAGTATCACCAATGCTCTCTGTAATTTTCATGAATGCAGGGTGAGGCAGCAGGTGTGTTGGCTCTTTGGGTCTCAGGACGCAATTTTGTGTGGAGGTTGATGAATTCTTATACCAGATAGGTACTACTGCAGCAAAATGAGGGAGATCAAGCAATGAAGTGGATCAAACATCCAAGTAAATAACAGTAGAGTACGAACAGCTCATGCGCCACCAAAGGATATAAGACAGGACGACGTATGTCACTTGGAAGTAAGGCAGAGATGCAAATTTCCTGAATATAATGAATTTATGTGTGTTTATTGTGAAAAGTATGTAGTCCCATTGTGGAGTAACAAAAATGAAGTGCTTTAACACTAGAACCACTGATATTTGGACATACCAAGAACCACAGCTGGGTCACTAATGACCTGCGATCTTTTCCTTTATTTCCCCTATGTCAGTGGGTTAATGTTACTGCCAATGAATCTATTGTTAGAAGCACTAAGATATTTAGAATGAAGTTAACAAAAAGAAACCATGTTTACACAAATTATAATTTAATATTTTAAAACTTACATGTATATGCTGAGTGTTTTTACTGGCTACTGTTACATAATGAACTTTTGATGTACATTTGTTGCACACAGTTTTCTTGCAGGTGTGACACTAAACAAAAGATTTCTTTCCTTCATAGTTAGACTTTACAAGGCAGTGTGTTTGCGTTTTTTGTCTGTGAGGAATATCTTCAGGTCTGACAGGGATGCTAGTTTTTCTAGTCGCTGCGTACTTCTCAGCAAGCTCCTCCCCCAGCTGCAGGATGAAATCCCTTCGTTTCAATATTTTCTCATTTAGAGAATTGATCAATCCCAGCCAAATCCAGCAAGTTGTAAAATGTGTGAACAGGCCATCGAGACGATGGTGCTTTGACAGAGTATTTGTGAGCCATTTGGTTGACCATGTCCACTCCATATTTAGAGCAGTTACAAAACGTAACAGTATCTGGCTTCTTTTTATACCATCCTCAATTGTCGCATAAGGATGCATAGTGCTCAGAATCAGGACATTCTTGTTGCTCTTACAATGATAAACAGTCAAGTGTGGTATCATCTTTTTTCAACAATACTGTGCTTTATAACTGTTCTCTTGCCTTCTTGATACAGACTGGCATTTCCCTGTGAGATCAATTTATTGTGTCCACAAGACTCGTAGAATTAGCTTTCAGTGTCTCAGAGAGTTCTAAGGAGGTGAAAAAATTGTCACATGTGACATTTATTCATTTTTTGAGGTAAGATTGCATAAATTTTTTTACAACAAAGCCACCAAGACACTCATCACACCACCTAGTGTCATCCTTTCCTATATAAGGGATAGCATTCAAAATATATTTGAGTCTTTATCTACCACCATCCAATACTTTTGCCCGTATTTGTCTGGTTTTGATGCCATAAACTGTTTGAATGTGCAACGGCATTTTGAAGGAAAAAGCTGTTCAGCGATTGTTGTATATGGACCCGGTATGTAGCTAGACTGTGCATTCGCAATGAACTCATTCCAGATTTCTGTTAACAAAGCAAACATGTCTTCTCTTAGTCATTCTGATCTTGTGGATCTAATGTCAAATCTGAGATAATGCATTATATCTCCGAATCTGTCATGAGCCATTGTTGATTTCACAAAATTATTTCCCCACTTCACTGACAACAATGTGTCCAGTTCTAAGTTCTTAGCTCCAATAGCACCATGGACGTACAATATAGCTATAAAAGCTTCCTGTTCTTCAATTTTTATAGTCCACTCATCTGAGCTCAGTACACAAGGTGCTTCAGTTTCCGTACATTTTACAATATGTTCCAAAATTTTGTCCATTACCATTACATGCTGTGCACTCCAACAGGTCTCACGCACGTTACATTTTGCATGCGGAGGTGGCCCTGTCCTATCTTTGAAAACATTCTGTTGTCAATATCTTCCAGCTGAACAGTCACCTATTACTCCAACTTTCCAGGTTGTTCCATTGGGTGCTACAATATCGCTACCTGAAGGAAACTGATGTAGTCCAGAACCCTGGGCAGTTCATTGTCCACACCGACCTTCAGGACATCCACTTCCTCGAGTTGACTTAGTCTTTGTGGCATCTGTTCCTGTAATAGTAGTTATACATATTAGAACGTGACATAATATTGAATATATTGTGTAATATTAGAACAAAAAACACCTTCCTAAATGTAATATATAACTTGTAAAAATTCAACAGGAAACAATGTATAAACATAAGTGTTGCAATTCAAATTACTGTCTACACAACATATACATAAACAAAAATTATTATAAAACAAACACATAAACAAACATACCTTTCTCATCAGCATTCAGTAGAACCTTCTCAGTAGTAACATTGTCTGCTGATGAAGAATCTGGAACTATTGGTGATAGAAATTCTTCCTCAGATAAAGACTCCAGTGGCTCACCCTCAGATTCATTATTTAAAATCTCATTTAGAGCATTTATAATGTCCGCTTCTGTGCGTAGAAATTTGGCCATAATATATTTGTAAGTTACAAGCACTATCTACACAGACAGAAAGCACTACTAAACCCGATTGCATGGTACAAAGCTCTGGGTGTGCAATATCTGCATACAAGGTCAGGCTTGTTTGAACTTCTCACCCTCTCATCCCCTGCTGAAAACTGGAGCGACAGCCAACAGTAAAGTAAAAATGAATTTCGTGATTGTTGACCAAACACACACTAACAATAGGCATGAAGCTAGATGAAAAATGCGAATGTTGTAGCGACTGCACTGGACGGGTCAGAACTGACCCTTCCGCAGTTGTAGGTGCATCTTCATATTTCTCTTTTATGTTTTCACCATAAAATGTGAAACGAAGTATAATCACTAATTACATTATTTCATAAAAAGTCACAGAAATGTAACACTCTAGGCAACAATACAAAAGAGTGACAAACAAAAGAATTATCAAGTGGGTCACGAGTGACCCAGCCATGGTTCTAGTGTTACAGCATTTCATATGCAATAGGACGAAATGGTTAGTACCAAAATAAGCTGAAAAATTTAGGATTAATTCTGTCTTGTATTTAAATAATTTTTCTTTATATAATCTCCTGAGACTCGAGTACTTTCTTTTATTTTTCCTCTCTTCTAATATCAGTTAAGAAGTGTGTGTGCATAAATATTTGTGTTGGCATAAATATTCCTCAAACTACTCTGAAGTGTGTGGCAGAGGGTATTTTGGAAGGCACCATGTGTTAGGATTTTTCCTCATTGCAATTGAGTATGGACTGAGTGAATAATGGATTATTAACTGCCTTTATGTGTACAGTAAATAGCCTAATTTGGTCTTCAGAGTTTGTAAGGGAGCTGAATGCATGAGGCTGAGGAATATTTCTAGATTCTTCACTAATACTGGGTCTTGTATTCTCATAAGATGACTTATGTGGAATAATTTGTATCTGTTTTCTCAGGATTATTGCTCCCATCAGTAAAGCAAACCTGTGACCATCTGTGACATCCTTCTTTGTATATGTTCAGTCAGTTGAACAAACGGTCTGATCCCTCACACTTTTAGCAATTATCTAAGTTTGGCCACACACCTGAACTGGAGTCATCCACCTGTTATGGACGCTGTGAAACTGTTTCATTTTGATTTCCTGAAAATTGTTATTGTCTTAGTTTACTGTTCATAATTTTGAATCATTGATAATGTAGTAAAAGTGTACGACACTTTTTTATTCATTTTGTGAAATCCAGAGTTTTACCTTTCTATCCATCAAATCAAGTTGTCAATCTTTGCCCCACTTTGAATTCTTTTTCGTATCTGATTGATTATTTCTGCAAATCTTTCCTGTCAATAATTCATTATTGGTAAGTATCATTTGTGAAAAGTCTGGGATTGCCAATAGTACTGCTGGTCAGCTCATTAACATAAAATAAGAATGACTAGAGTTCCAGCACTGTCATCTGGTGCAAGTCAGAAGTTATTCTTACTTGGGTTGATGAGTCTCCATCCAAAATTTCATACTTCATTTATCTAGTGCATCACTTTATCAAATGATTGAATGTTCTTACAGCTTTTTTCTTTTTTTAAACTCATGGGCCAGAGTTCAGCAGACATTATTGTGGAAGCACCTCCCTGCCAACAGGCAGGTAACAAATTTCTTGATTCCCTTTTAGTGCTTGACCCATGTTTGCTTGAACTAACAGTGCTGACCTATGGAATGCGCTGACACACACTTCCTATTTCCACATCTATTAAAGGGTCTTAACTAACTCTCCCAACCAGTGTGAGTGGTGTTGACAAAATGGAAATGGGGTGAGAGGATAGAGGCAAGTGAAAGAAGAGACTTTCTATACTGTCCAAACACTCTTTGGTTGCCCCAGCACTAGTAAAGGATGTAATATTTACACATATGCCTATTGTTTGACACTTTATCTCCATTGTAAAACTTCTTCTCCCATAACCCTAACAAATAGTATAGTGAGAGGAGCCCTCTTCTATTCTTATTACAGTGGTTTGCAGAGTATATATGTAGACATATTGCAGTCTTTGTGATAGTGATTTACACTCAAATTTTGTTGATTTACATTTATTTAAGTGCTGAACTTTCTTTTCTTTCAGAAAAGAAAATCTGACGATGGTGATAGCGACTCATCAGAGTCTCGTAGAAAGAGAAGACGAAGTGATAACGCAGGTAAGCTGTTTACATGCTACTGCAATGTCTATGTTATGATAATTCTGTGAAATGTGATCTTCCATACTCAGCAAATGGGAAGTGATTCTCCATTACATAAGTGGCACTTCTCACCCACTTGGTAATTCATATTCCTGTCCCAGGAAAAAGCAAGCAAAAGTGTTGTTCATGGTTCATGTTGGGAATTTCTTTTAGAGCTGTCTGCATTCCTGAAATCAGGTCATTAGAAGTGAAAATAAATTTCTGAATTTTCTAGAATGTAAGAATTCACTTTCATGTTTGGCATTTATTCATTACTTCATTTACCTCAAGCCACCTGTGTTAGACTATATATTTGCTGGTGGTTACTTGACACCATGCTGTTTGTGGATCTACCCATCTAATAACATTATCTACTCTCTACATCTACACTCTGCAAACAACTATGTAGTTCATAACAGGGGGTACGCCTCACTGCCAGTTATTAGGACTTCTTCCCCTGTTCCATTCGTGTATGGGGTGCAAGAAGAATAATTGTTTTAATGTCTCCACACAAGCTGTAATTAATCTAACCACCTCCTGAGAATTCCTGTGGAAGTGGTATATATGGGGTTGTAATATGTTCTGAGTGGCATAATTTGTATCCAGTTCCTAATACTTTGTCAGCAGGCTTTCTTGGAATAGTTCATGTCCATCTTAAAGAGTGTGCTAGCTCATTTTTTTAGCTGTTCTGTGATGCTCTCCCATGGATCAAACAAACCTGTGACCATTTGTGCAACCCTTCTCTGTATTTGTTCAGTATCACCTGTTGGGTTCTATTTGATATGGGTCCCATACACTTCAGCAGTATTTTAGGATGGGTGATTTACAAGCAATCTCCTTTGTAGACTGACTGGATTTCCCTAGTATACTACCAATAAATTGAAGTCTGCTGCGAGCTTTAACCTGACAGAACTTCAACATCTTTATATGATAATATTGTATTACTAAGTTTTTCATTTTGTGAAGTGCACAGTTTTTAATTTCTCAACATTTAAAACAAGGTGCCATTCTTTGCACCAGTTTTAAATCTTATCAGGCTGTAACTGAACATTGATGTCACTTGTGTCACACTGCACATCTTTACACTGAGGTGGCGAGAGTTGTGGGGTAGCAATAAGCACATATAAAAATGGCAGTAGTTTTGCATATGCAAGGTATAAAAGGCCTGTACATTGGTGGAGCTGTCATTTGTACAAAAGTCATTCGTGTGAAGTGGTATCAAGCATGATTCTGGCAACATGATGGGAATTAAGACTTTGAACACCGAAGGGTAGTTAGAATTTGATGTATGGAGCACCCATTTCTGAAATTAATAAGGAATTGAATATTAAAATACCAACAGTGTCAAGAGCATGCCAAAATAGCAAATTTAAGGCATCCTCTCTCACCACAGACAATGCAGTGGCGAGTGGGCTTCACCCAACAACACAGCAGCGGTGTTTGTGTAGAGTTGTCAGTACTAATAGACAAGCAATACTGCATGAAATAACCACATAAATCTATTTGGGATCTATGACAAATGCACCTGTTAAGACAGTGCCTTGAAATTGGGCGTTATTGGACTATGCAAGCAGATGACTGACAAGAGTGACTTTGCTAACGGCACGGCAATGCCTGCAGCACCTCTCCTGCACTTGTGACTATGTCACTTGGACAGAATATGACCGGAAAACTGTCCAGAATTCTTTTGGTAAGATCACATGATAGGATTAGTTTGTGGCATGGACCCGACAAAGCCATGGACCCAAGTTCTCAACAAGGCACTGTGTAACCTGTTGGTGGCTCCATAAGGGTGTGGACGCTGTCAACATATAGCGGACTGGGTTCTGTGGTCCAACTGAACTGATCATGAACTGGAAATGGTTTTGTTCGGCTAGTTTGAGATTACTGGCAGCCATTCATGGACTTCATGTTTCCAAACAATGTAAGAATTTTTATGGATGACACTGTGCCATGTCAGAACATTCTGGGCAGTTTCAATGAAGGATTTTTCTACCCACATTGCCTGATGTGAACCCCACTGAACATTTATGGGACATAATTGAGAGGTCAGTTTGTTCACAAAATCCTGCGGTGGCAACACTTCTGCAGTTATGGATGGCTGTAGAAGCAGCATGGTGCAGTATTTCTGCAGGGGATTTCCGGTGACTTGTCAAATCCATGCCATGCTGAGATGTTGTACTGTGCCACACAAAAGGTGGTCTGATGCAGCATTAGGAGGTATCCTGTGACTCTTGTCACCTCAGTGTATAGCTAAATCAATCACCTGAAAAAGATGTTATGACACTAGTAATTATGTTTGCAAGGTAATTCATATAAGATCTGAACAGCAACATCCACAATTAACTTCTCTGTGGCACACCCAAATTTACCTCGACATCTGTTGATGATTCTTACCATGTCCTTCCATAAAATACGTAGTCAATCCAGTCAAATTTTTTGCTTGATGCTCCCTAACAATCATACTTTTGATAACAAGTGTAAATGTGGTATTAACATAAATTCATTTTGGAAATTAAAAAATACTGCCGTTACTTCATTGCCTCCATCCAAAGCTTCCAGCATGTCATGCGAAAAATGAGTTGATTTTCAAATGAGCATTGCTAGCAGAATACATGTGGCTGGCATGGATATTATTCTGCTAGGGCTATCTCATTATGTCTGAGCTGAGAATGTGTTTCAATGTTCTACAACAAATCAGTGTCTTGGATGTAGGATGGTAGTTCTGTGGATCAATTCTTCTACCCTTCTCATAGACAGGTGCGACCTACACTCGGACTACTCAGTACTGTTTTCTCTTCCTGGTATCGATGATATTATTATAGTTAAAAGAGGGGCTAAATCACCTGCAAATTCAGTATAGGAACAGCAATGGATTGACTGGATCTGGAGCTTGGTTCAGTTCTTTGAACTTCAGCTATCTATGAACACCATTGAAGCTAATAAGAGGGTGACTCAAATGAAAACCTTAAATATGTAATAACAAATTGAAATTTTGCACTGTTATCCTGTAATTCGGTAAGTGTGCTACCAATAGCGTGCAGAATGGCCTGTAGGTGGCAGCATAGTGCAGATGCACACATACCATCGCAGTATGAGTATAAAAACGGCCGCCCCACTTGTGACTCGCACCAGGGAAGAACAGCATTCTTTTATTCAGTTTTTGCGTAGTGAAGGTGTGAAACCTATTTAAATTCATGGATGAATGAAGGTTCAGTAAGGGGATGCATGTTTGTCACAGTAGCAAGTCTTCGAATGAAGTAGGAAGTTCACAAATGGTGTGACTTCAGTGGAAGATGCTCCTCGTCCAGGTCAGGCATGCACAATGAGTTGTGACTCCACCAAACATTGCTCCAGTTCAAGCCATAGTGAAGTGACGATGAATGACAATGCAGCATGTTTACAGATTAGTCATGGGTCAGCACACCATATTATGCATGATGTGCTCCAGTTTCACAAAGTATCTGCAAGATGGGTCCCATGGCAACTGACTCCTGAAATGAGTTAATGACATGTTGATGCTTGTGAAGATCTTCTTGAGCCCTTTGAATGAGAAGGTGATGGCTTCCTTGCAAGAATCATTACTGGGGACAAAACCTGGGTACGCTTCCACCAGCTGGAAATGAAGAAAGCCAGCAAGGAATGGCACCATTCCTCATCACCAAGTGATTTCCATATGTTTGGACCACTCACACGCAATGGGAGGAAAGAAGTTCCATTCTGATGAAGAGGTACACCACGCAGTGCATGATTGGTTGCGCGGACTACCAAAGGATTTTTTTTCTAAAAGAATTTATACGCTTTGTAAGTGCTGGAGGACTTGGATTGAGCGTGGGTGAGATTATGTTGAAAAGTGAGACAGCTTTGTACCATTTCTGCAGAGTAAATAATATTTTAAAAAATATTGAAGGTTTCATTTGACTCACCCTCATACTTATTTCACTCATCTTTTCAGTGCTAAGCAGACAGTGATTCTTTCCAGATCAAATTTTTGTTTTGGTTGTAATCTTGACACTTGTATTACAGGTAACTTTCAAACAATAACTCATTACACCAGTGACTCGAATCACTGTCTTCACTTATATTTACGACAGAGGCTCAGTCCAGAAGCAGCAGCAGCTTTGATTAATGTGGAAGAAATCAGAGGTCTCATTAACTTGTCAAACAAATTTATTCACTATATCGATTTTTCAGTAAAGTACAAGATATTCTGAAAGGAGATCCATCATATGTACTGTTAATTAGACACACAAAAAAGCTTTTCATTGGCAACTTTGGCAGTTCAGTGGGAAGTCTTTTTGCTGCTTTCTGTCCTCATATTGGGGCTGGAAGCTCTTGTCACACTCAAACTGACCTAAGAACCAGTGTTCAGTTCCCTGTGTCAGCATGACACTGCTAAGCTTTCAGCAGGGATGAATGCGTGAGAGTGACTGGTGGTCCAATTGGGCCATTTGAATTTGTGTCAAAACTATAGTTGCGAAAATTGTCTCAAAGACACGAGCTGAGGTTCTACAACCCAAATCATCCTGTTGTGTACTAGGCACTCCTCTTAGCTTCCTTGACACTTCCCCTCCCCCCTCCACCTGAACACATTTCCATGTATATTTCATGTTTGACAAATTATCAAATTTATTACTGTATTGCAGTTATGGCCCCTGCTATTGTGATAAATGTCAGTACATTTCAGTATAATCATATGATGAACTTCTCTGCTGATTCCTTACACAGCATGTTTTGCACAGTTTATACCACTGAAAATTTGTACACCAATAAGATTGTTAGTGTGGCTTATTAGACTGCTCAAGGCTAATTTTTAATTACAGCAATGGTGGTGTGTGTTGGTGAATTATAGATTACATCTATTGACTGTACCCTAAGTTAGGTCTCTCTCTCTCTCTCTCTCTCTCTCTCTCTCTCTCTCTCTCTCTGTCACTCTCCCTCTCTCTCTGTCTGTCTGTCTGTCTGTCTCTCTCTCTCTCTCTCTCTCTCTCTCTGCCTGTCTCTCTCTCTCTCTCTCTGCCTGTCTCTCTCTCTCTCTCTCTGCCTGTCTCTCTCTCTCTCTCTCTCTCTCTCTCTCTCTCTCTCTCTCTCTCTCTCTCTCTGCCTGTCTCTCTCTCTCTCTCTCTCTTTCTCTGCCTGTCTATCTCTCTCTCTCTCTCTCTCTCTCTCTCTCTCTCTCTCTCTCTCTCTCTCTCTCTCTGTGTAAGTGGAAATTTGCCACTTAACTGGCATATCAAATAACCTGGTCTGTCATTGTCGTACTTCGTCCCAACCCGTAGCAGCATCAGTCATGTCCCTCTGGAATAACGAAATGCGAGACCGGCCTTGTGCAACAACGTGACTGATCATATTGCAGTTCATTTAGAGGAATTTATGGCAGCTTCAGAGTTATGTTCTACATTATCAGAGGCAGGGCCATTCATAAAAATCATAGTGTATACCAGCTGTGCTGTAACTTCCATATCATGTTTAACCTGAACTGGATCATCAAACAGCTGTTCAGGGGCCATCTCGAATTGCAGTAAAGAGCAAGATTGACTACACAGTGGCAGAATATTCTGCCAAGAAAGCGATACTCAGCTATTACCTCACTTCATAATCCATGGCATCTGAGTTCCCAAGCATTCCCGCCTCATCACCGCCCTCATCTCCTATATCAGATTCCCTGATATAAGTAGAGGGTTTTGCCTTGTCATTGCTTTCAGTCTCAGAATCCTCCATGTCAGTCTTCACCAGCTCCTGTCCCAGACACACATCCACCTCTGCCCCTGTCCTGTGCCTTGTCTTTCTCTCTCTTCACTTTCACTTCCTCTCCAACACAATACTTTTCTGTCATGCACTTACTCCCACCAGATCAATGACCAGATGGCATGAGAAGGAAAGAGGCTTTCCTTCTCATTCTGTCTGCTAAGCCTCCCCTGACCTGGGGTTCAGGCTGACTTTTCTGTACTCTGCGTCTTTTCCTAAATCTCTTTCTAGTCCTTATTCTTCGCAACACATCCTTACCCTTGAACACTTCTGCCAGGAGGAGGAGCCACTGGCTCCAAAAAGTAGCAAATTTAATACCTTTCTTGAAACTTCCTGGCAGATTAAAACTGTGCACTGGACCGAGACTCGAACTTGGGGCCTTTGCCTTTCACTGTAAAGTGCTCTACCGTCTGAGCTACGCAAGTATGACTGACACCCTGTTCTCACAGCTTTACTTCTGCCAGTATCTCGTCTCCAGTAAAGCTGTGAGGATGGGGTTGATTCCTGCCCTCCTCCCTCCCCTTTCCCCTACATGTTGTCTGGTTCTTTGTGCCATTTTGCCTCACCTTTCCACATTTCTTCTTCCACTGGTGTTGTCATACTATGGTGTGGGGACTGGGATGGGTTGGCAGCAGGGCTGGGGCACCATCATGTGTCACTTACCGCAATATCCCTCATGTTCTTCAATTTCCCTACCATCTCAGCATTTTTTCCATCTCTTTCTTTGTGTGTTTTCATTTAGCATTCCTGTGTCATTTGTGTTGTTTTCTGTAACCCAAACAGACCTTCCCTGAGGTTGGATTCTAACAGCTTTTCCATTCTTCTGCTAAGAATTAGTGTTAGTATTTTGCAGCCATGAGGTACTCTCACCTGTCAGTACCTGCTTTCTTTGAAATGGAATCATTACACTCTTCTTGTAGTCTGAGGGCATTTCTCCTGTCTCATACACCTTGCTCATCAGATGGAATAGTTTTATTTTGTCGAGGCTGCTCTCCCATGGCTATCAGTAGTTCTGATTGGATGTTGTGTACTCCAGGGACGTTGTTTTGACTTGGGTCCTTCATTGCTCTGTCAAATTCCTCCTGCTGTATCATATCTCCCATCCCATCTTCATCTATATAGTCTTCTGATTCCATAAAATTGCTTACAGCTTCACCTCCTATGTATAGACCCTCTATTATACTCCTTGCAGTATTACCTTCTTTACTTACTTGTTTCTGTCTATTTCAGTTCTTGATATTCATACAGCTGCTTCTGTTACTTCCAAAGACCTCTTAGATTTTCTTGTTGGCAGTGCCAATCTTTTGCCTTGTGACATATGCTTCCAAATCCTTAAATTTGAACTATAGCCTTTCTCCTTAGCAATTTTGTACTGCCTGTCACTCATTTGTAGATGTTTGTGTTCACTTTTACATGCTTCATTTGCTGCCTTTTTATATTTCCTTTCTTTTATCAATTAAATTCTGTTCTCTTCTGTTTTCCAAAGATTTCTACTAAGCCTTGTCTTGTTACATAACTGATCTTCTGTTGCCTTCACCATTTTATATCCCAAAAGCTACCCATTCATCTGCTACTGCAGAGATGGGCAATATCTCTGGCTTGGAGGCCATTCTTATGTAGGCAGAGGTTAGCAGAAGGCCACACCTTGTAAAATGATGGCATGCAGTATTTCACCTTGCATTTCAGAAAACACACACACACACACACACACACACACACACACACACACACACACACACACACACACACACACACAAATTGTGCCTGTCTGCAGCTCAACATGTCATCTTTATGGTGGATAGCAATCTATCTTCTTCAGAATGTTGTTAATATTCCAACTTGTCTTTTCTACTGTTTAATTAGTGCCATTTTATTCCATGATGAGACATCCTTAGTTTGTCTTTTACTTGTCATATATTTGTGCCTAAATTTTGGTAGTAACTCAAAAATGATATTTTTTTTCCATGGCGATCAGGAGCCCAACAACCAGCCAGAGAGCAGACTGGTGGTGAGAGAGGAGAGGAAGAAGAAAGAGAAGAATTAGGAGAAGAAGAAGCAGTAATTGTGAGTTTTGTCAGTAGCATATGGTTAGCCCCACAATCATTCTTGTTTTCCTTTCAGGGCACTCACAGTTTTCATGTGCATGGAGCTCCAAGTGATTACAATAGGCCTTCCTTTTGTGTGCTGGTATACCTTTCTCTAACTATTTTTTTAATCTGAGACTAAATGTTCCCCTGCAGAAGTGTATTATTTCTGGTAACAGCCACAATATATGTCATCAATTAATTTCCTTTCTACATACCCACCCACTTACTGAACTAATAGTGGCGTTCAGTAAGTGTTTTTGTACATTGGTAACTACAAACTACAGTCCCTGCCAAATATATGTAGCACATTTACTTTGGAGCCAACAGAACCAATGACAATTAGAAGTTCCTGTCTTGGTGTGGCTCATTATGCTACCTTCAAGTTATTAGCCAGCACTACCCCATTTTGACATTTGCCTGCTTTATGTCTTCTTTGATAGTTCTTGGAGTCAAAGTATTGCGTTGTTATACTGGCTGAAAAATTGGGGATGGAAGTTCAACACTGACTACTGTAAATGATGTAGCTGATAGTTGCACAGTTGCATTTCACAGTTCACTCACAACCCCCCCAATATTACACAGTTAATATGGCCAGTTTGCTATTGGTTAACTTTTGATAATCCTCATTAATAGTTTGCAGGCAGACATCAGCATACTGCTACAATAGTTTACCACTGAACATCTATGAGCAGTTAAACCCCAACCACACAGTGCTTGCAGAATAATATGGTATGTGTGACACTATTGAACAGACACTATCATTATTTTAACACATGCTTATTTGTGTTGCACTAATTTCATGATCAAGTTGATGCATTGTTGTTGATCAAAGCAATATAGGTGTCTCGTTTGAAAATTGGCCATGGTCTGATTGTCTCAGGACTAATAATCGGGTCTTTATATATCCTCACAATAATAGATACTGTAAGTATACTTTGTTTGATGTTTGTTATAGAAATGACATTTAAAACCTAACTCATTCAATTAACTGAATCTATTGAAAAATTCCATCTTTTTTAACAGTTTCTTCTATCAGAAAAGTCAGGTCAAATTATTTTTTAAATAATGAAATTAACACAAATAATTATAGAAACAATACTTCTGACAAACCTGGCAATTGCTTGGGAAATAATTAAGGGCTGGCTTTGCTAATATGTTATCGAATGGTGACTGAGGCACGTCAGTATACCAGGAATGAGTTCACTGACCAACTTACTAAGGAAATGGGTAAGAGTGAATTAATAGATGTCAGAATAGTTGGTACTGACTTAAGAAACAAGGAAAGCTTGTAATTCTGAAGGTTTGGGATAGGGATTGCTAAACTTCTACTGCCCTTGATAGTTTGAGAATGGATGCAAAAACCACTACCAACCATTGTGGAAAATATGTTATCACTTTATGCAGATTGGAATGCCCATACTGGGTTCGCTCTTGATTTTATCTTACAGTGAGAGAACACTCCTCACACTGGCTCATACATTGACAAGTTAGTGTATTGTGGCAGACCTGAGGAGACACACCACAATATGTCCTTGTGGGTTCTCTGTCTGGAACTTCCCTACACAGCAGACACCCACAAACAGTATCCCAGTTTCATAAAAAATTAACTTTTGTTTAAGGAAACATAAATCAAGAGAGCATGTTAAATATCAGGATATTTGTACCTACTTGATATTAGTCAGTTAATGAATTACAGTAATTTTGTTGTGCATGTTGCTACCTGAATCAAATCTGAAAAAGTCTCATGTAGGGATTTTGTACTGTTTGATGTTCAATGGTTGATTTGACCACTGTTTTCTTCCAAGATCCCAATTCCAGCTGTTCTCAGGCACAGAGTCAGTCAACCTGTTGCCCACTCTCTATGAACTATGATTTCTCAGTCAGCATGTGAGCCCCATAGCCATTGATTTGGGCACCACTTGAAACAGTATCCTCAACAACAGAGTTCTTAAAATAATCATTATTTTCTTCTGTTGTAAGAAGAAAGTAACCCTGGCAAAGTTTTCCAGTTTTGTGATAATTCTTCCTCTCTATTCTTCATTAATATAGAATGCCAAAGGAAAATGTTGCACCTCAGAAGATATCAAATCCAGCAGTGGAAACCCATAAAAATGTTGCTATTGCCAAGTTACTACTGTTTGTAATATTCCACAGATGCTGCCAATGCTCAGTTGTTTTAAATTGCTTTTTCACTGTATTTACTTTCACTTCCATCAATGAAATCTGTGTATACACACTCAGCAATACCTCCATGAAGGGCACTATCTACTAAAAGAAGCCCTTTGTTCAATATTTATCACATTAGAAACTTTTATCTCAGATGGACATTATCTTTTACACTTGAAAATACTGGAAAATTACTTTTTAACAAATTAACCATGTACTGGTAACTAAGTTGTCACTCACCTGCAGTTATCATTCTACAGTCCCCAAAACTGTTTCACCTTAACTTCAGCTGTTCTTTCATATCAAATGTCTTTTGAACACTTATATTCTGATACTAATACTGCTGATTTTGAGGTGACAGGAAAATGTACAGTAAGAAAGAAAAATGCAACAGTAATGGCAGGTTGCCCAGTTATGTTCAGAGATTTCTTTTAAATCACTGATTTTGTTTGTTGTGACCTAACTGCCTCTCACATAACTGACAAAACTTTGAGGACTCTCACTACTCTCCCTGTCACTTCAGTGGACATTGGGCTGAGTCTTGCTGCACAGTGGTGGTTTTCTCATCCAAATTTCCCCCCTGCGGGTCCGGGGATTAGAATAGGCCCGAGGTATTCCTGCCTGTCGTAAGAGGTGACTAAAAGGAGTCCATCCCCCTCACGGGGGTAGTTAGCACCTGCGTCCGGAGACGGATGGTTCCACGACCTATAATCGTGGTCTTTCTGGTTTTTCACTTGTTGTCTCTTCCTTCCTTTTGTTGGTTCCTTTCTTTGCTCTTCTCCACCTCACTGTCTTCCTTACTCTTTCTTTTGACTTCTCCTTGCCTTCTCATTGCATTTTTCTCCTTGCCTTCTCATTGCCTTTTTCTCCTTGCCTTCTCATTGCCTTTTTCTCCTTGCCTTCTCATTGCCTTTTTCTCCTTGCCTTCTCATTGCTTTTTTCTCCTTGCCTTCTCATTGCCTTTTTCTCCTTGCCTTCTCATTGCCTTTTTCTCCTTGCCTTCTCATTGCCTTTTTCTCCTTGCCTTCTCATTGCCTTTTTCTCCTTGCCTTCTCATTGCCTTTTTCTCCTTGCCTTCTCATTGCCTTTTTCTCCTTGCCTTCTCATTGCCTTTTTCTCCTTGCCTTTTTCTCCTTGCCTTCTCATTGCCTTTTTCTCCTTGCCTTCTCATTGCCTTTTTCTCCTTGCCTTCTCATTGCCTTTTTCTCCTTGCCTTCTCATTGCCTTTTTCTCCTTGCCTTCTCATTGCCTTTTTCTCCTTGCCTTCTCATTGCCTTTTTCTCCTTGCCTTCTCATTGCCTTTTTCTCCTTGCCTTCTCATTGCCTTTTTCTCCTTGCCTTCTCATTGCCTTCTCATTGCCCTTTTCTCCTTGCCTTCTCATTGCCCTCTTCTCCTTGCCTTCTCTGGTCTCCGCCTCGGCGTTTGAGACAGTCTGTCCTCTTTCTCCCTCTCTCTCTTCTTTTTCCTCTTCTTCCTTCCTCCCTGTGCGTGCCTGAAGGCCAACCCACGCGTTCGCACGCGTAGCCGGTGACGGGGTAACGCGTAAGTCCCCGCCCTGGGTAGACATGTAAGGCACGCGCGTACCCCCTGGTAAAGGCCAGGCCCGGGGAGGGGTGATTGCCTGAGCTGATACCTTCTGACCATGCCGATTGGTCCCTCCGTCTGTTTCTCGGGAGGTGTGACCTGAGGTGTAAACATTCACCTAAGGCGGGAGTGCTCTCTGAGAGGGTCCCCACAAGGAAGGAGCGCGCCATCGGAGACGCTGGCAATCATGGGGGATTCCTCTGCAATGGATTCTACTCCATCTCTCTCGACTTTGACCCACAAACGGAAACGTGACCAGCCAACAGTGACAAAAGTACTACCGCCTGCCCCACAGTTCCTCGTAGTTCGTCGATCTGAGGAGGGAAAGGATTTTTCCTCTGTCAACCCTTTCGTTATTCAGAAGGGCGTACATGCCATAGCCGGATCTGTCAAATCTTGTACCAGGTTGCGTAACAGCACCTTATTACTAGAAACTGAGAGTGCCTTTCAGGCACAAAAACTGCTTCGGGCCACCCTCCTGTACACGTTCCCTGTCCGGGTGGAGGCCCACCGAACTTTGAATTCGTCTCGTTGTGTAGTCTATACTAGCTCCCTCGACGGATTTACTGACGAGGAGCTTCAATCTTTCCTCGCTGTGCAGGGCGTGACGGCTGTCCATAGGGTCATGAAAAAGGTCAACAATGACCTTGTACCGACCCGGACACTTTTCTTGACCTTCAATAGTGTTAAGCTGCCATCGCGCATCAAGGCGGGCTACGAGGTTATTTCTGTTCGCCCCTATGTCCCGACACCTACGCGCTGCTACCAGTGTCAGCGTTTCAATCACACTCGACAGTCTTGTTCCAATGCGGCTAAATGTGTCACTTGTGGCAGGGATGCCAATGAGGGTGACTGTCCACCTCCGTCTCCTCATTGTGTGAACTGTCAGGGTGACCATGCCGCATCCTCCCGCGACTGTCCTGTCTATAAGGAAGAATGCTGTATCCAAGAAATTCGGGTCAAAGAGAAAGTGTCCACCTCGGCTGCTCGCAAGCTATTGGCTAGTAGGAAGCCAATGCTGCTCCCAGCGGGGAAATACAGTACTGTCCTCGCCTCTCCTCGGACTACCCGGGAGGTAGCAACCCAGACATGCGATCTGACCTTCAGCACCACGGTCGTCCGTTCGGCCAGTGCTAAGATCGCGCGGTCGACGTCTCTTCTTCCTCCCATCACCCCACAGACACCAGCCCCTTCCTCAGCTTCTGCTAAGACGAAGACCCCGAAGTCAGATGCACGGACCTTCAAGAAGGAACCATCCCGTGCAGACTTCCTCCGTACCTCGACCTCCCAGCCTTCGACCGGTAATTCCACCAAACGTCCTTCCAAAAAGGCGCATAGGAAGCACAGTTCTCCTTCTCCGCCATGGCGCATTTCTTCTCCTGCGCCACCCAGCGGTTGCCGCCCCAGGCCGTCATCCGTTTCGCCTGGCCGCACCGCTGGTAGCCGTACATCTGACCGTTCACCGGCGGAGGAAGCTCCCCCTCCCGGCCATCCTCCCGAGATGGCCGATGACCCTATAGACCCAATGGACGATGACTGTCCGCCTACTGATAGCGGCGGCAGTGCTCGCTCGAAGCCAGGCCCTAAGCGGCCTTTGAGGTGACCCCTTCTCTCATCTTCCTTTTCTTACGATGGCACTTATTCACTGGAATATTCACAGCATTCGCTCCAACCGAGAGGACTTTAAGTTGCTGCTCCGCTTGCACCGTCCGCTCGTCGTAGCCCTCCAGGAAACGAAGCTACGCGCATGCGATCAAATTGCCTTGGCACACTACACCTCTGTGCGTTTTGACCTACCCCCTGTGGTAGGTGTCCCAGCTCATGGAGGGGTTATGTTGCTGGTCCGGGATGATATTTACTACAATCCCATCACGTTGCACATCGGCTTGCAGGCAGCTGCCATCCGCATTACTCTCCCCACTTTTACGTTTTCCTTTTGTACCGTTTACACTCCATCGTCATCTGCCGTTACCAGGGCAGACATGATGCAACTTATTGCTCAGCTACCTGCACCATTTTTGTTAACTGGAGACTTCAATGCCCACCTTCCCCTTTGGGGCTCTCCAGCATCCTGCCCGAGGGGCTCCTTGTTAGCAGATCTTTTCAACCAGCTCAATCTCGTCTGCCTCAATACTGGCGCCCCTACTTTTCTTTCGGACACATCTCACACCTATTCCCATTTAGACCTCTCTATATGTACTCCCCAACTTGCACGCCGGTTTGAATGGTATGCCCTTTCGGATACATATTCGAGCGACCACTTCCTGTGTGTTATCCATCTCCTGCAGCATACCCCCTCTCCGTGCTCCTCTAGTTGGACCATCTCCAAGGCAGACTGGGGGCTCTTCTCTTCCAGGGCGACCTTTCAGGATCAAACTTTCGCAAGCTGCGATCGTCAGGTCGCACACCTCACGGAAGGCATTCTCGCTGTTGCTGAATATTCCATCCCTCACCCTCCTTCTCCACGTTGTGTACCGGTCCCCTGGTGGACCGCAGCATGTAGAGACGCTTTACGTACTCGTCGACGTGCTTTACGCACCTTTAAACGCCACCCTGCAGTGGCGAATTGTATCGATTATAAACGATTACGTGCTCAGTGTCGTCGTATTATCAAAGACAGCAAGAAAGCCAGCTGGGCTGCTTTCACAAGCACCTTCAACAGTTTTACTCCTCCTTCTGTTGTCTGGGGTAGCCTGCGCCGGCTATCTGGCACTAAGGTCCACTCACCAGTTTGTGGCTTGAAGGTCGCAAATGACGTCCTTGTGGCCCCTGAGGCTGTCTCCAATGCCTTCGGCCGCTTCTTCGCAGAGGTTTCGAGCTCCGCTCATTACCACCCAGCCTTCCTCCCCCGCAAACAGGCAGAGGAGGCTCGGCCACCTAACTTCCGCTTCTCGAATTGTGAAAGCTATAATGCCCCATTCACCATGCGGGAACTCGAAAACGCACTTGGCCGATCATGGTCCTCCGCTCCAGGGCCTGATTCTATTCATATTCAGATACTGAAGAACCTTTCTCTTGCGGGTAAAGGTTTTCTTCTTCGTACATACAATCGCATCTGGATTGAGGGACATGTTCCCGCATGCTGGCGCGAGTCTATTGTCCCGATTCCTAAGCCGGGGAAGGACAAGCGCTTGCCTTCCAGTTATCGACCTATCTCGCTTACCAGCTGTGTCTGTAAAGTGATGGAGCGAATGGTTAACTCTCGATTGGTTTGGCTGCTAGAGTCTCGACGCCTACTTACCAATGTACAATGTGGATTTCGTAGGCGCCGCTCTGCTGTTGACCATCTGGTTACCTTGTCGACCTTCATTATGAATAACTTCTTGCGGAAGCGCCTGACCGCGGCTGTGTTCTTTGATTTGGAGAAGGCTTAAGACACCTGTTGGAGGGCGGGCATTCTCCGCACCATGCATACATGGGGCCTTCGCGGTCGCCTCCCTCATTTTATTCGTTCCTTTTTAATGGATCGACAGTTCAGGGTACGTGTGGGTTCTGTCCTCTCCGACACCTTTCGCCAGGGGAATGGGGTGCCACAGGGCTCAGTTTTGAGCGTCGCTCTCTTCGCCATCGCGATCAATCCAATAATGGATTGCCTCCCAGCTGATGTATCAGGCTCCCTTTTCGTGGACGATTTTACCATCTATTGCAGCGCGCAGTGTACACGTGTCCTGGAGCGCTGTCTTCAGCGTTCTCTTGACCGTCTTTACTCCTAGAGTGTCGCCAATGGCTTCCGTTTTTCTGCCGAGAAGACAGTCTGTATTAACTTCTGGCGCTACAAAGAGTTTCTCCCACCGTCCTTACGACTTGGTCCCGTTGCTCTCCCAGTTGTGGAGACAACCAAATTTTTAGGCCTTACCTTTGGCAGGAAACTTAGCTGGTCTCCACATGTCATATTTGGCCGCCCGTTGTACCCGTTCTTTAAATGTCCTCCGTGTTCTCAGTGGTATGTCGTGGGGAGCGGATCGAACCGTCCTACTTCGTCTATATCGGTCGATCATCCGCTCCAAGCTGGATTATGGGAGCTTCGTATACTCCTCTGCACAGCCATCCATCTTACGCCGCCTCAACTCCATACAACATCGGGGTTTATGACTTGCGATCGGAGCATTTTATACCAGTCCTGTAGAGAGTCTTCATGCTGACGCTGGCGAATTGCCACTCACCTACCGGCGCGATATACTGCTTTGTCGGTATGCCTGTCGGCTACTGTCAATGCCCGACCATCCGTCTTATCGGTCCTTTTTTGACGACTCTCTCGACCGTCAATACGGGTTGTATGTCTCCACCCTGCTACCCCCTGGAGTTCGCTTTCGTCGCCTCCTTCAACACCTTAATTTTTCACTCCCTGCAACCTTTCGAGTAAACGAGAGCCACACGCCACCTTGGCTCCAGGCTCCGGTCCGCGTTCACCTTGACCTCAGCTCGCTCCCAAAAGAGGTTACCCCCGGTTCGGTCTACCACTCCCGTTTTTTCTAACTTCGTTCGAAGTTCATCCACATGACTTTTATTTATACAGATTGCTCTAAGACCAATGACGGGGTCGGGTGTTCCTTTATTGTCAGGGCACAACGTTTCAAATACCGGCTCCATGACCATTGTTCGGTCTTCACAGCTGAGCTCTTTGCCCTCTACCAGGCTGTTCTTTACATCTGCCGCCACCGACATTCTGCTTACGTCATCTGCTCCGACTCCCTGAGCGCCATCCAGAGCCTCAGTGATCCGTACCCGGTTCACCCTTTCGTACACCGGATCCAACGCTCTCTTCAGCAGCTGGTGGACGTCGGTTCTCTGGTTAGCTTTATGTGGGTCCCTGGCCATGTCGGTATCCCTGGGAACGAAGCTGCAGATGCTGCGGCCAAGGCTGCGGTCCTCCAGCCTCGGACAGCTTCTTGTTGTGTCCCTTCGTCCGATTTTAGCAGGGTCATTTGTCGGCGCGTCGTGTCGCTGTGGCATGCCGATTGGGCTGCACTTACAGACAACAAGCTTCGGGCCTTAAAACCTCTTCCCGTGGCTTGGACGTCCTCCTCACGCCCTTCTCGGCGGGAGGAGGTCGTTTTAGCCCGGTTAAGAATTGGACACTGCCGGTTCAGCCATCGCCATCTGCTGACGGCTGCGCCGGTGCCGTTCTGCCCATGTGGGCACTTGCTGACGGTTAGACACATTTTAATGTCCTGTCCAGATCTTAACACACTGCGCCTAGATCTTAACCTGCCAAATACTTTCGATGCCATTTTAGCGGATGACCCACGAGCAGCTGCTCGTGTTCTTCGTTTTATCAATTTGACGAACCTATTTGATGATGCTGTTTTTTAATCCTATACCTGTCAGTCTGTCTTTTATCGTGTTTTCCCTTTTAGTTGTTGTTGTCAACTTGTGCCTCACGGTGCATTCTTAGAGTAGTCAGGGCGCTAATGACCATTGAAGTTGTGCGCCCTAAAACCACAAAAAAAAAAAAAAAAAAAATCATCCAAATTTGTAATATTTTAAGTTTAGGGTCAGTTGTAAAGTGAAAGTTCTAAAGGAGGTATGTGTCATAACACTGGTTTTTATTTATTTAAGGAGAACATAACAGGTTTTCCAGTGTTTTCCTAATGGTAGTATATTTCTTAAGTTTTGTGCATCTTCTTCTATTTAAGAGGTTTAAGCTCATGTTTTTAACTGTAAATATTAATTCAGACCGTATTTAGTGCTGTTTTCATCTCTTCTCAACAGCCAGGTACACAGCTCAGTAAGCCATGTGTAGATTGGTGAAATGTTGGGGGGAGGGGGGAGGTAGCAAGTTACATTTCAGATTTTTCAGTTGTTACCGTTAACATCTTCAGTTAGTCTTGCTAGTAGGATGGGTGCATACTGTGTGTGGATGCAGGTGGAGCTGGCCACAGCTAGCAAACGGCTGAATGCATGTATGTCTATGGTCAGCCACTTTCAGACTGCTGCCTCAGGTTGTAGCAGTAGCAGGCAATCTGGTGTATCGCATGGGACACCTTGGGTGTCACCTCTTTCACTCTGCTTTTGATGCACCTCATTGCTTAACAAAAGGGAATCTGCCCATGTAGCAGTGTGTAAAACAGTCAAGAAGGCCAGTGGAGAAATGGCAGGTAAGCAGCTGTTAGTATATCACTTGGCAGTGAATTGAAATTGCTTATTTCCCTTATGATGGTTGTAGAGGTATTACAAGCAAAGTTTAAGCAGATTGCTAGTTGTGCTCTGGAGAAATAGGTGCCTATTAAGTGAATTAAGTTTGGGAAAGACCTACTGGGTCAGGAAAATACTGAAGCAAAGGTAACTGGAAAGATTCATGCATCTATGAAAAGATATGTTTGTGAAGTGTACAGTTACTACCAGTTACTGTCGCAAAAAAGATGTCAGGGGATCTAAGAAAATACTGGTTCTATGTAAAATCAGTGTCTACGGTTAAAGCTTCTTGGCAGTCATTTATTGACCAGTTCAGTGTGGCAGTTTAAAATAGAAAAATAAAAGCTGAAATTTTGAATTTTTTGTTGAAGAAAGCATTCATGCAGGAGAATTAATTGTACAAACCCACCATTGCTTGACCATCACACAATGTCCCATATGGATAACGTAGTAGTAAGCATCCCAAGAGTAGAGAAACAACTGAAAGGGTTGGAAACAAAGAAGTCATCAGGTCGAGGTTGAATCCCAATTTGGTTTTACAAAGAGTATATTATGGAATTGGCACTTTGCTTAGCTTAGCTTTGATTTGTCGTGAATTTTTCGCTTAGTGCAAAGTCCCAAGTGACGTAAACAGCACAGGTGACTCTTGTATATATACAGGGTGAAAGAATGGGTCCAAAAATTACAGACCAATAACCTTATCAGTTTGATGCAGAATTCATGGACATATTCTCAATTCAAATATCATGAACTTTCTTGAGACTGAGAAGCTTATGTCCACAAATCAGCATGATATTTAGAAAGCATTGCTCATTTGAAATTTCACAGTATATTGTGTGAAAAAAGGAAACATGAACTAGGGATGATAAAGGCCAGCAAACAGTTGACAAATTGATATTGTTCTCCTGAAAAATTAATGATTTTAATTTCAACTTTCATTATTTACAGATGTAGCTCATGGCAGATACTTAATATAACAATGAACACAATTCATTTGCAAAGTTTGACACAAAAATGCTCGGTGTGTTAACAGTGGAAACATTTTGTCTCTGTTATTCAGTGTTGTAACATTATGACTGATCTTGATATCCACTCAAAATTCACATTGTGGCACTGCACTAATGACAGTGCCTGTATCATTGAACTCGTTTTATCTTCAAAGAATTAATATCATCTTCAATGATACTAAACTCAAGTACCACTGATCCAGTTACAAGAGTGTTTCCTGACTCACTGCACAAATTTATCTCTGATGCTAGAAAGTCAAAATGTGTAACATCACAACTGTTGGATGAGATGGTTGTTTGTTGTTGTGGTCTTCAGTCCTGAGGCCGGTTTGATGTAGCTTTCCATGCTACTCTGTCCTGTGCAAGCTGCTTCATCTCCCAGTACATACTCCAGCTTACGTCCTTCTGAATCTGCTTAGTGTATTCATCTCTTGGTCTCCCTCTACTATTTTTACCCTCCACACTGCCCTCCAATGCTAAACTTGTGATCCCTTGATGCCTTCTTCTGGTCAAGTTGTGCCACAAACTCCTCTTCTCCCCTATTATATTCAATACTTCATCATTAGTTATGTGATCTACCCATCTAATCTTCAGCATTCTTCTGTAGCACCACATTTCGAAAGCTTCTATTGTCTTCTTGTCCAAACTATTTATCGTCCATGTTTCATTTCCATACATGGCTACACTCCATACAAATACTTTCAGAAACGACTTCCTGACACTTAAATCTATACTCAATGTTAACAAATTTCTCTTCTTCAGAAACGCTTTCCTTGCCATTGCCAGTCTACATCTTATATCCTCTCTACTTTGACCATCATCAGTTATTTTGCTCCCCAAATAGCAAAACTCCTTTACTACTATACGTTTCTCATTTCCTAATCTAATTCCCTCAGCATCACCCAATTTAATTCGACTACATTCCATTGTCCTCGATTTGCTTTTGTTGATGTTCATCTTATACCCTCCTTTCATGACACTGTCCATTCCGTTCAACTGCTCTTCCAAGTTCTCTGCTGTCTCTGACAGAATTACAATGCCATCGTCGAACCTCAAAGTTTTTATTTCTTCTCCATGGATTTTAATACCTACTCCAAATTTTTCTTTTGTTTCCTTTACTGCTTGATCAATATATAGATTGAATAACATTGGGGAGAGCCTAAATCCTGTCTCACTCCCTTCCCAACCACTGCTTCCCTTTCATGTCCCTCGACTCTTATAACTGCCACGTGGTTTCTGCACAAATTGTAAATAGCCTTTCGCTCCCTGTATTTTACCCCTACCACATTTAGAATCTAATAACTGATATCTAATAACAATATTGTCACCAATTGAGAGGGGCTAAGTAATAAGTTTAGTGATTACTTCATACACATTGCAGAATCTGACTTCTGTACTGCAGATAAAGTAAATGTTGGAAAACGCACCGAGGCGAGGCCCACGAGAAAGAGGCCGTGGCACGTAGATCCCGACGGTAGGCCAAGCTCGCTCAACTCAGCACACAAACTGCATTTATACACCTATTAACTAGTAACTAGACGTGTATGTATAAACAAGAATTGCATCTTCTACTGGGAGTCACTACTATGAAGTCTTACTGTTACTAGTCCTACAGTGATAGTAAGTCCACAAGGTTACTGATAATTTGTTATGGCGGTACTGTGGTATAATAAAATTAAAATCATGCCTAAATTACTATCTGTTGCATAAGGCTCTACATCTTGCATGAAATGAGGACTCTTAATCAGAAGAGACTAAATGCTATAAACAAACCATTGTGCTGTTTGATGAGAACTGATCTTGTTTCATTGTATGACTAGTAATAAGTGAGACCTCATAATAGCAGATTCCAGTAGATAATGCAATTCTTGTTAGTACACATACACCCAGTTCAGAGCTAACAGGTCTAAAAACACAGTTTGTATGCTGAGTTACGTGAGTGAGTGCACTCAAGCCTACATTAGTGACCTCTGCGCTGCGGCCTGTCTTTCTCATGGGCCTCAACTGAGGTCAACTCGGTTATTCTCTTCGCTGGTGATACAAGTATAGTAATCACACCTGACAAACAAGAATTAACTGATGAAATTGTCAATAATGTCTTTCAGAAAATTACTAAGTGGTTCCTTGTAAACAAACTCTCACTGAATTTTGATAAGACAGAGTACATACAGTTCTGTACAGTAAATGGTATGATGCCATTAATAAATATAGACCTTAATCAGAAGCATATAGCTAAGGTAGAATATTCCAAATTTTTAGGTGTGTCCATTGATGAGAGATTAAATTGGAAGAAACACATTGATGATCTGCTGCATGTTTGAGTTCAGCTACTTATGCAATAAGGGTCATTGCAAATTTTGGTGACAAACATCTTAGTAAATTATCTTACTACGCCTATTTTCACTTATTGCTTGCATATGGCATCACATTTTGGGGTAATTCATCACTGAGGAATAAAGTATTTATTGCACGAAAGCGTGTAATCAGAATAATACCAGAAGTCCACCCAAGATCATCCTGCAGACATTTATTTAAGGATCTAGGGATATTCACAGTAGCTTCTCAGTATATATACTCTTATGAAATTTGTTATTAACAACCAAACCAAATTCAAAAGTATTAGCAGTGTGCATAACTGCAATACTAGGAGAAAGGATGATTTTCACTATTAAAGATTAAATCTAACTTTGGCACAGAAAGGGGTGAATTATACTGCCACTAAAGTCTTTGGTCACTTACCAAATAGTATCAAAAGTCTGACAGTTAACCAACAAGTATTTAAGAAGAAATTAAAAGAATTTCTGAATGACAGCTCCTTCTACTCCATAGAGGAATTTTTAGATATAAATTAAGGAAAAAGAAAAAAAAACGAAAAAATTATAAAAATTAAAAAAAAATCAAGTTGTTATATCAACTTAATTATGTTGTTAAATTAACTTAATTATGTCATGTATTGGAAAATTTGACTCGTTCCACATCATTACAAAATATCATATTAATGATCCATGGAACTAGTATTAATCTAATCTAATGTAATCTAATCTAATCTAATCTAAACCTGATCAACTCCATGAACTTGAACTCAAGGACACTTTGCAGCTCATCAGAGAATGTAAAAACATAAAATCTGCTGGCTGGGATGAAATTTCTCCATTTTTACTTACACAGTGCCAATATAATCTAGCATATCATTTGATGGCTCTGGTAAATAGCATCTTAAAAGGAGGAGTGGTCTGTGATAGACTAAAATTACCCACCTTTAAACCTCCCTAGAGAAAAGGTGATAAACAGTTAGTAGCAAATTACAGACCACTCACTTCAGCTTCTGTTTTTAGTAAGTCAATCAACAAAATCATTCTGAAATGTGTTAGAGTAGTATAATATGCACAAACTCCTGAGAGATTTTCAGCAGGACTTTGCAAGTGGTCGCAGGGCCATGACAGCAGCACTACAATTTGTGCTGAAATTTCTTGAGAAAATCAATGAAGGCATGCAAGGAGCTTGAGTTTTCCTAGATCTATCACAGACTTTTGATAGGGTTGATAAAGAGGTACTCTGGTCAAAACTGGCCAGAGATGGCATCAGTGGAAAACTTTTGCACCTTCATACGTCATATTAGAAAACAGAAGACAGTTTACCAAAATCCCACACAATAATGGAGAAATATTAAAAAGCTACACATCAAGGGCCAGGAATATTAAATACTGTGATCATGAGGGATTGATAATTGATGCCCTCCTTTATGTACGCTATGCCAGTGAGTTCCCAAATAAATTCAAAACTGGTACCTTCATTAAAATGTATGCAGATGATGGTTCAGAATTTATTGGGGAAATTGTATGTTTAATCTTGTCATGAAGGTAAAAAATTTTATACATACGGCAAAGCCAGAGTTTGAAAATAACATTTTAAGTCAACTCACAAAAAAGAAGTATAATTTCGATCAATGTTGGGGACTTGGAAAATTGTACTGGTTAGACACTGGACTCGCATTCGGGAGGACGATGGTTCAATCCCGCGTCCGGCCATCCTGATTTAGGTTTTCCGTGATTTCCCTAAATCGTTCCAGGCAAATGCCAGGATGGTTCCTTTGAAAGGGCACGGCCGACTTCCTTCCCCATCCTTCCCTAATCCAATGAGACCGACGACCTCGCTGTCTGGTCTCCTTCCCCAAACAACCCAAACCAAAATTGTACCAATAGTCAAGATATAATGTGTTAGGGAAAATTTGCAGTGAGTGTAAGTTTGTAGGTATATGTGTAGACAGAAAACTGTTATGGACACAAGAAGTTGGCAATGTGCGTGTGTTAGACTAATATCCAGCTTACATGTTTCAAGAAGAATAGCTCCATATGTCAACACCCAACAATGAGGGTAGGCCTAATGCATTTCAGTTTAATGCAGCCCTTTCTTCCATATGCTTCAGTATTGTTGTGTGGGGCTTCAATACCTCATTTGGACAGAGTTTTTAAGCTGCAGAAATGAGCTTTGAGAATATTAGGTAAGATAGATGCAAGAACATCTTTCAGGGATTAATAGATTTTAAAATAATGACTATCTGTTCAATGTATGTATTTGAAGCAATAGTACTGGCTATAGAAGACAAGAAATATACATGTCATAAAACAGAAATTCATGAACATAACTCTGTACAAGTAGAAAATTACCATGTGGCAGACAGAGACTGAAAAAGAATTGCAAATTGTCCATACACTAAAGGAGCAAAATATTTCAATGCCCAGCTGTTAATTACTCAAAAATTCTAAATGCATTGAAAATCATAGCTCACTGAGCAATGCTACTAGAGCCTACCATAGACACTAAAATTTTATATATTATTATGCAAAACAATTTAGTGTATACTTCAGTACCTTTTATAACATAGATTGTATACTGCTGTGTTTGTTGTACTACGAAATGCAATGCATGTGATCAGATGTTTCACACAAATAAATTACAAATTTTCCAGCAATGGAACATCAGCTGTATTAAAATGTACTACATTTTTTCCCAGGCATATCAGTTTTATCTTCAACACCCACTGGTGCATCATCAAAGTTTTCAAAACCGCATCTCTTATCTTGCTACTGTGTCATTACAGAAATTATTTTCTACTGAGACATGATGTTGAACTGATATACCTCATCTTACTTCATTTAAGAAAGTCAGGAGGATATTTGATGTCCCTCACCCAACACTACTCTAACTCAGCCATCCATAAATGATACTTTTATCTTTAGTTTCACTTACTGTGATACACAACAGTTCCCACATTATGTAAATTATGAATCGCTTTGTCCCAAGAGGATTTAAACTTCTCCAAAGTTACAGTTTTCATTGTGTTGACATTGTCTGTGGTATGTAATTCTTCACTGTGTCCACATAATATTTGACTTTGTATGAAGATTGAACTTCAGATGTTTCAGTATGGTGGATGGTTGTGTGTTTGTTAGCAATATCTCCAAATTGCACAAAGAAACTCAATACCCTCAGATTTTTCAGAATCACTACCTGGAGCCCCCACTGCACAGCTCTCCTACAATTTTGCAGAGCTTTGGTTTTATCCCACCTGATCAATGGATGTGTTGCTTGTCAGTCAATACCACATCAATACTGAGTTTGTTAGACCTTACCGGTATCCACTTCAATGGTGTGCAGTTGGCAGCTGGTGCTTTCTGTGAAGAGTCCCATACACAAAATACTGCTGGGAGTTGGTATCCCACTATTGAGGCTCAAGTGCCAGCAGCTCTTGGTGAAGAATTCAATCTAAATTTGCCACATGCCTAAACATCTATATTAGTCAACTCTGTTTCACAACTAACTGTTCATATTCATTCTGAATCCTCCAAAAAATGGTTAAACTAGTTTAGATAACATTGGAAACTGTATGCGAGGACCGGGCCCCACTTGTCTGTTTACATAACTCCTTCTCAGCATCTCCTGTGATAAGCCTCCAGCCTTATGATTAAAGTAGATCTCTTTTGTGGCCATAAGAAAAATGCAGATCAACCACCCTCAGGTAACTAGTGTTCAGTTCCCCACAACTACCCTAATTCGACGGGCATGTACATGGACAGACTGAAAGTTAATGGCAGGTTTGGTTGTGGTTTTTCACATGCAGAATGTATTTCCTACCTCACGCATACAGTGTACACACTGGAGAGTTGGTCATCATGGCCAGGCTCTGCAGTTTATTGAAAAAATCACCACAAAGGACAACTGGTTTCTAGGGACTACGTGAACTGCTTCCAAAGGACATATCACCTCATGTACATTTCAGAAGTGAACCTCCAAGTCTTAGTAGATGACCTTCACAGATATAGAGTACTAACATTCATCTGGACACAGAGCAATGTGGGTTTTCTGTGAAATGACCTGACAAATCGGCTAAAGAGGCAACCACAAGAGGCATGCTTGAATATGTGTACTGGAGAGAGAGACCTAAGATCTCAGCTGCAACATAACATTTTGAAAGCCTAGGATATGAATGGCAGGCTACAACAACCCTCAGCGAGCTGAGAGTAACTGATGGGACCACTGTGGTATATGTCACTTCCGGCCACTCAGAATGATGCAATTTTACTGTCAACTGCATAGTGACCACTACAGTTTCCCACAGGTTCCTTTTTAATAGAGGACACCCCTTGATGCAACTGTGCTGATCATCTTATGCCAACTCATATTTCTGTAGAATGTGCCCTGCTACTTGATGTGAGATGAGCCATCAACTTGTCTACCACACTACCCCAAATACATGGGATTATGAGATAGTAGCTAAGAAAGCAATTCATTTCCTGAAGGAAGGTGGATTTTACAGTACACCCTTTACATATGATGTATATTCTAGACGCATTTTAATTTTTAATTATTTAATTATTTCCTTGTTAGGGGTGCCAGTTTACCCCCTAGTTCCCTGGTTGCCTCAGTCCAGTTGTGCCCTGCACACCATAGTGATTTGCGTGGACAAAATGTGAAGAAGCCTTAAAATTGTACAGAGCAACTGATCTAGCAGTTTCCGTATTACATGCTTTAATGTGCCAACAATAGAGAATTCATCCATTGATGGTAGCTCTGTTGAGCTGCACTCTTACACATTAACTTTGAGCCCTCAGTTTTGATGTCATGTTTCCCTTTCTATATTCTGCAAACCAATGTGAGGTGCACGGCAGAGGGTACACCCCATTTTACCCATTATTAAGGTATCTTCCTGTTCCATCCATGTATGGAATGTGAGAAGAAAGACTGTGTGAATGCCTCTGAGCATGTGATAATTATGGTCATCTTATCCTCACAAACCCTGTTCGAACAGTACATAGATGTTTGTAAGTATATTCCTAGAGTAACCATTTAAAGCTGGTTCTCAAAACTTTGTTAATAGTCTATCTCAGCGTAGTTTGTCTACAAAAGTCTGCCATTTCAGTTCCTTCAGTATCTGACACTCCCTCATGGATTAAACAAACCTGTGACCATTTGTGCTGCCATTCTCTGTATACATTCAATATCCCCTGTTAGTCCCATCTGGTATAAGTCACACACACTTGAACAGTACTCTTGAATTGATTGCAAGAGTGATTTGTAAGCAGTATGTTTTGTAGAGTGATTGCACGTCTCCAGTATTCTACCAATAAACTGAAGTCTAACACCTACTTCACCCGCTGATCATCCCATTTCATACCCTAACAAAGTATTAAGGTATTGGTATAAGTTGGCTGATTCTAGTTGACTCATTGATATTGTCATCCAAGGATACTATGTTTTCTCGTTTTGTGAAGTGCAAAATTGTACATTTGTGAACATTTAGAGCAAGTTGTTGATCTCTGCACCATGTTGAAAACTTTTCAGGATCTGACTGAATATTTATGCAGCTTCTCTCAGATAGTGCTTCATTATAGATAACTGCATCTTATGGGAAAATGCCAGGTTTTGCTATTAATATTGCCTGTGAGGTCATTAATATACAGCAAGAACAGCCAGGGTCCCAACACACTACCCTGGGGCACACCCCAAGTTACTTCTGTATCTGATGAGTCTCCATCCAAGGTAACATGCTGTGCCATTCCTGCCAAAAAGTCCTCAATACAGTCACAAATTTAACTTTGTACCCCATATGATCATACTTTTGAAAATAAGCATAGGTGAGTCAAATGCTTCTTGAAAATCAAGAAACATGGCATCTAAATGATTGATTTTATCCCCCCCCCCCCCGCCGCCCAGGGGGTCCACAAATATTTTGTGGATACGTGCCTAGCGAGCACGGGACCCTGAGCTAATGTGGCCCTCCTTCCTTTCTGGGCTGCATACCTTCCTTTTCCGCATCCTTCCCTCTCCCCCATCTTCGCCCCTCCCCCCCTCACCACTGGCTCTTTCCATCCCTTTCTCCCCCTCTGGGGGTATGGTTTGTGCCTACGTCCGGAGATGGATGTTCGTAAATGTACCGCATTCTTCGCCTTCTCTGCTTGTATGTCTTCATCCTTCCTTGGTCCTTCTCTTTTCCTTACCTCTTCTGTTTACCCTTTTCTCCGCTGTGGCGTTTGAGAACTCTCCTCTTTCCTTTCTCTTTCTTTGTTTTTCCCTTTCTCTTTCTTCCTCCCTGCGCATTTCTGAAGGCCGAACTACACATTTTTGTGCATAGCCGGTGACAGGGTAACGCATAATTCCCTGCCCTGGGTGGACAGGTAGGACATGTACGTACCCCCTGGTAACAGCCAGGCCCAGGGAGGGGTGATTACCCGAGCTGATACCTTCTGAAAGTGCCGATTGGTCCCTCCATCCGTTTGTCAGGAGGTGTGACCTGAGGTGTGAACAATCACCTGAGGTGGGAGTGCCCTCCGAGAGGGCCCCCACAAGGGAGGAGTGCGCATTCGGAGACGCTGGTAATCATGGGGGATTCATCTGCAATGGTTTCCTCCCCTTCCACTATGTCTGCTCACAAGCGTAAGTTCAGTGAGTCTCAGCGACAGACAGTTCTCCCATTGTTGCCACAGTTCCTTGTTGTTTCTCGGTCTGAGGAAGGTCACGACTTCTCCACGGTCAACCCTTTCATTATTCAGAAAGGTGTCGATGCAGTTGCAGGTCCTGTAAAGTCTTGTTCCAGATTACGGAATGGCACCTTGTTGTTAGAAACAGTCAGTGCCCTCCAAGCACAAAAATTGCTGCGTACTTCACTGCTCCACACCTTCCCTGTCCGGGTTGAAGCGCACCGCACTTTAAATTCCTCGTGTGGAGTCGTTTATACACGCTCCCTCAACGGGTTTGTCTGACGAAGAAATTCAGCACTACCTGTCTGACAAGGGCGTAACGGCTGTTCATAGAGTTATGAAAAGGGTTGACACGAACATCAGTCCAACCCGTACTATCTTCTTGGCATTTGACAAAGTTCAACTCACATCAAAAATCAAAGCAGGCTATGAGATAATTTCCGTTCGCCCTTACGTCCCAAACCCTACACGTTGCTATCGGTGTCAGCGGTTCAATCACACCAGCCAGTCCTGTTCCAATCCAGCCAAATGTGTTACGTGTGGCAAGGATGCCCTTGAGGATGCTTGTCCACCTCCATCCCCTCGCTGCATCAACTGTATGGGTGACCACGCTGCTTCCTCTTGAGATTGCCCCGCTTTTAAGGACGAACAGCTCATCCAGGAAATCAGAGTGAAGGAAAAGGTGTCGACCTTTGCTGTTCGAAAATTATTCGCCAGTTGACAGCCCACCGTGCCTCAGACAGGAAAATGCAGCACTGTCCTTGCTTCTCCTCGGCCAACAAAGGAGGCGGCCATGCAGACTTGCGACCTCACCTTTAGTGCCATGGTTGTCAGATCGGCCTGCGCAAAGATTGCCCGTTCAACGTCACCACTTTCGCCTGCCCACTCTACGGCTCACACTTCATCTGGTTCTGCTAAATCTCGAGCCCAAAAATCAGACACCAAGACTTCGAAAAAAGAACATACTCGTGAAGATTTTTTACGTACCCCAACTTCACAACCATCGGTTCTTCCTCCTTCTAAACATCATATTTCCAAGAAGGCTACAAAGAAACCCAGTTCCTCTCCTTCTCCGCCAAGGCGTGTCCCATCTACAGCACCACCTGGCAGAAATTGCCCTCTGCCATCTTCTGTGTCGCCGAGGCGCACTCCTGGTGGCCGATCAACCGGCCGATCGCTGGTGGCAGGAGCTGCTCCTGAACAACCCATGGATCAGGATCTTCTGCCTTCGGCTGAATGTCATTCCATGCTGTCGCTTGCAAGCTCTGAGCAGTCGTTGAGTTGACAGCAACCTTGGTCACATTCCTCCATTTTCTGTTCACCCTATGTCCATTATCCACTGGAATATCCGCGGCATTCGAGCCAACCGGGATGAGTTGTCGATCCTCTTACAATCCTACTCGCCGGTCATCTTCTGTCTCCAGGAAACAAAGCTGCATCCCCATGACCGCTTTGTTCTCCCTCATTTTCAGTCTGTCTGATATGATCTCCCCTCTGTTGAAGGCACTCCAGCCCATGGAGGACTCATGATTCTTCTCCATGATACTCTCCATTATCACCCAATCCACTTAAATGCTTCCTTCCAAGCTGTCGCCGTCCGTATTTCCCTTTCTGGATACACGTTCTCTCTTTGTACTTTATACATTCCATCGACCACACCAATGGCACGAGCTGATCTCCTTCATCTTCTTGGTCAGCTTCCACCCCCCCCCCCCCTATTTGTTGGTTGGGGACTTCAATGCCCACCACCTGCTTTGGGGATCTCCACATCCTTGTCCACGTGGCTCACTATTGCTAGACGTCTTCCACCAAACGGATCTAGTTTGCCTCAACACAGGGGTCCCTACATTCTTGTCTGCCTCCACGACAAATTTATCTCATTTGGACCTTGCGGTCGGTACTGTTCCGCTAGCTCGGCGCTTCGAATGGTTTGCCCTTGATGATACACACTCGAGTGACCACTTTCCATGTGTCCTTAGACTGCAGCCTCAACTGAACTATATGTGCCCACGACGCTGGAAGTTTGCCCAAGCCGATTGGACACTTTTCTCGTCTCTAACGACATTCGATGACCGTCACTTTCCCAGCGTCGACGACGAGGTCACACATATTACCGACGTTATTCTTACAGCTGCGGAACGTTCAATACCACGCACCTCCGAATTGTCCCGACGCCCCCCAGTTCCTTGTTGGAACGTGGCATGCCGTGACGCAATATGTGAGCGGCGACATGCTCTTCGCGTTTTCCGCCACCATCCTACTTTGGCAAACTGTATCCGCTATAAGCAGTTCCATACGCTATGCCGTCTTGTCATCCGTGATAGGAAGAAGGCAAGCTGGAAGATCTTTATTAGCTCATTTAACACTTTCACTCCCTCCTCGGAAGTTTGGAGTCGGCTTCGACAGTTCTCAGGTGCGCCTAGTTTCTCCCCGGTGTCTGGGCTCACTGTCGTGCATGATACATTAGTGGACTCCATCGCAATTTCTAACTCATTGGGTCAGCACTTTGCTGAGATTTCGAGCTCTTCAAATTACCCGCCAGCGTTTTTCCTGAAGAAACGTGCAGCGGAAGTGCGACATCTTGCTTTCTCCTCTCAAAATCGCGAAAGCTACAATACTTGTTTCTCCATGCGGGAACTCCAACATGCACTCTCTTCTTCTCGCTCCTCCGCCCCAGGACCGGATGGTATCCACGTCCAAATGTTGCTGCATTTATCAACCCATAGTCTGCGTTACTTCCTTCACCTTTATAACGGAATTTGGACCGACAGTACTTTTCCCAGACAATGGCGGGAAGCTATCGTTGTTCCTGTTCTGAAACCTGGATAGGACAAACTTCTCCCCTCTAGCTATCTCCCCATTTCTCTCACGAGTAGTGTCTGTAAGGTTTTGGAGCATATGGTGAATTACCGTTTGGCTTGGTGGCTGGAATCCCGCAGTCTTTTAACACCTGCCCATTGCGGATTCCGAAAGCATCGTTCTCCAGGTGACCATCTTGTTGCTCTCTCCACTTATATCATGAACAATTTTCTCCGGAAACGCCAAACAGTAGCAATATTTTTTGATCTGGAGAGAGCATACGATACTTGTTGGAGGACAGGCATCCTCCGCACACTGTTCTCTTGGGACTTTTGTGGTCGGCGGCCCCTTTTTCTTCGCGAATTTATGGCAGAGCGCACATTTAGGGTGCGGGTGAACATTACTCTCTCCTGTACTTTCTCCCAAGAAAACGGGGTACCCCAGGGCTCCGTGCTGAGTGTTGTACTGTTTGCCATTGCCATAAATCCAATTATGGATTGTCTCCTTCCTGATGTCTCGGGCTCCCTCCTTGTGGACGAATTTGCCATCTACTACAGCTCTGAACAGACCAGCCTTCTTGAACGACACCTTCAAGGATGTCTCAATCGCCTCCACTCTTGGAGCATCGAAGCCGGCTTCCATTTTTCTCCCAGTAAGACCGTTTGTGTTAACTTTTGGCGACGTAAGGAGTTTCTTCCACCCTCCTTACATCTAGGACCTGTCAACCTTCCATTTTCGGACATCGCTAAATTCTTAGGTCTTATGTTTGACAGAAAACTGTGCTGGTTCTCCCACATTTCCTATCTTTCGGCTCGCTGTCTGCGATCCCTCAACACCCTCAGTGTCCTGAATGGTACCTCCTGGGGAGCAGACCGAGTGGTCCTTCTCCGCCTGAATGGTACCTCCTGGGGAGCAGACCGAGTGGTCCTTCTCCGCCTCTATCGCACCTTAGTGCTCTCGAAATTGGACTATGGAAGAATAGTCTACTCCTCTGCTCGGCCGTCTATTCTTCGGCCTATTCTTCGGCGTCTCAACTCTATCCACCACTGTGGATTACGTTTAGTGTCTGAAGCTTTTTACACCAGCCCTGTGGAAAGCCTTTATGCTGAGACTGCTGAACCTCTGCTGTCCAATCGGCGAGCAGTCCTTCTGAGTCGTTATGCTAGCCATCTGTCTTCCATGCCTGCTAATCCAGCCCATGAAATTTTTTTCGACGCCTCCTTTGATGTAGGGTATGCAGGCCGCTCCTCCTCCCTACTACCACCGAGAGTCCGCTTCCGTCAACTGCTCCATTCTCTTTCCTTCCACTTTCCTAAAACCTTCTCGACAACTTGGGGTACAGCACCGTCTTGGCTCCGTCCCCGGATCTGCCTGCTCAGTGACCTTTGTCGATTTCCCAAGGATGGTACCCCTTCACTTGTTTATCGTCTGGCATTTGCTGCTCTATGTGCACAAATGACAGAAGCCACATTTATTTACATCGATGGCTCGAAAACATCGTTAAGTGTAGGGAGTGCCTATGTTGTTGGCGACACCCCAAATCACTTTCGGCTTCCCGACCAGTGTTCGGTTTATACTGCCGAGCTTTACGCTGTTCTCCAGGCTGTCCGCTCCATCCGCCACCATCAGCGGATACAGTACGTTATCTGCTCAGATTCTCTCAGCTCTCTCCTCAGTCTCCAACCTCTTTACCCTGTGCACCCTCTGGTCCACCGGATTCAGGACTGTCTGCGCTTGCTCCACCTGGGGGGTCTCGGTGGCGTTCCACTGGCTCCTGGGACATGTTGGTATCTGTGGAAATGAGGCGGCCAATATAGCAGCCAAGGCTGCAGTCTCTCTTCTTTGGCCAGCTATTCAATCGATTCCCTTCACCAATCTAAGGAGCTTTTTATGTTCTCGTGTTGTTATTTATGGCACGCACATTGGTCGACACTACCCCATAATAAATTACGGGACGTGAAAACTTTTCCTTGTGCTTGGACCTCTTCCTCCTGAACGCATCGTCAGGAGGATGGAATTTTAACTAGACTCTGGATAGGGCACTGTCTTTTTAGCCATCGACATCTTTTAAGCGGCGATCCTCCCACTGCTCTCAGCTGTGGACGGTAAGACACCTTTTAATTGAGTGCCCCTATTTTAATCCATTATGCGCCCGTCTACAGCTGTCGCCTGATACATCGTCAATTTTAGCACATGACACGCGCTCGGCCGATCACGTTCTCGAGTTTATTAGTGCCAGTGAAATGACCTCAGTCATTTGAAGCTTCTTTTGGGGACAACCAACCCCTTTCTGTAGTGGATTTTTAAGCCTCCCTTCTGCTTTTAGTTTTTCCAATTTTATGACTTTCGTTCCCATTGCTGCTGGTTTCCATTTTCAGTTTTTTACTGTTTCCTAAGTCACGGACCGGGTGCTAATGACCATAGCAGCTTTGCGCCCTAAAACAAAAAAAAAAAAAGTTGACTTGATCCAAAGCTTTCAGTATGTCATGTGAGCAAAGTGTGAGTTGGTTTACACATGATCAGTGTTTTCGAAAACCGAGCTGGTTGGCATTGAGGAGGTCTTTCTGTTCAAGGTACATTATCATGTTTGAGGTCAGAGTATGTTCTATGGGTCTACATCAAATTAACATCAAGGATGTTGGATGGTAGTTCAATGGGTCACGTCTACTACCCTTCTCATAGACAGGTGTGACCTGTGTCATTCTCCAATTAGTGGGCATGATTTTTTGCTCGGGGCAGATATGATAGTGTAGTGAGAATAGGGGCTAACTCAGCTGCAAATTCAATATAGAATATGGTGGGGATTCCATCAGGCTTGAAGTACTGTTCATTTAATTCATCTTTTCAATGGTACAAGGATTAAATTGGGGCAATTCTCCTGGGTTTTGAAAATAGAGTTAAGCATTTCAGCTTTTGCTTTGCTACCATGAGTTTCAGATCCCATCTCATTCTCTAGGGAATGGATCTGAACTTCAGTGCCACTTACAGCCTTTACATATGAGCAGAATTACTTTGGATTTTTTAAATGTCATTTGACAATATTATGCTATGGTAATCATTGAAGGTAATATGCATTGCTCTCTTGAGAGCCAAATGTGTTCATTCAGCATCTCTCTGTCTATACTCCAGTGTTTTGTTTTACACCTATTCTGCAGCAGTCTGTTTCTTTAGAAGTTTCTTTACAGTTGCTGCATACCATGGAGAGTCCTCCCACTATGAACTGAACTGTTCTACTAGGTAAATATCTATACAGTGCATGGTCAATTATTCTTTTGAACTTGAACTTGTGCCATAGTTCCTCTAGATGCTCCTGACCCATGCTGAAAGCTTAAAGTTCCTCCTGAGATATGACACTACTGATGTTTATCAAATTTACTCAACATATCTTTCTGCTCGTTGTAGTTGTCCTTTGTACTTTGGAAATCATTGTTGCTACAACCACATCAGTTCACTGTCATAAGTTTCTTTGTCAACATCCTCAGAGAGATCAGGTCTGTTTGCTGTCAGTAGATCCAATGTATTTCCATCGTGAGTAGGGTTCCTAACTATCTGTTCTAGGTAGTTTTCAGAGAAGGCATTTAGTGAAGTTTTGCAGTATGTCTTATCATGCCCACCATTTACAAAATTGTAATTTTTGCAGTTAATAATTGGACCATTAAAGTCTCTACCAATGATTACAGTGTGATTAGGGAACTTGCATACAAGTGAATTGAGGTATTCTGCGGAGTTTTCAGTTGCACCAGCAGATAAGTCTGGTGGGTGATAGAAGGATCCTATTATCATTTTATGCCCATCGCTGATACTGAGCATTGCCCAACAATCCCACATGCAGCTTCACAGGCATGCAGGGCTCTGCCTGGGTTGACGGTTGTTTCTCTAGCATCTGCTGGGATCCCTATGGAACAGGTGTACCATCAGATAGTACCTATGCCCACTCATCAGAGAGAGCTTAGTTGGCCAGTCCTCCCAAAAAGAAGTCTGAATCATAGTAACAGGGCATTAGTGTGCACTAACACTTTCATTGTAATCAGGAGAACAGGAGGAACCTTTGAGAAGGCCTTCCCTTTCTATATTCTCAAGGCAAGGAAAGGTATTGCTTGGTCCCAAAAAAAGGAGTCAAATAACTATGTAAAGAAACACTTCTAGTTGAAACTGCTAATTCAGCCTAGGTATCTAAGCTTTCGGGATGTAAGGCCTTAGATGAATACCCACTAGAGGCCATAACTTTAGTGAGGGTGTTGTTCCTTGTTTCAATATAATGAAGGCAGAGCCCACCGAGCTACACAAAGAACAGAAAATTATGGGCATTATGGAAGTGCAGAACCATGTGAGCTGAGTCAATGGCAAGTTGGAAAAATCTGCAAAATTTATCCTAGCATTTAGTACTCCAGAATTACCTGAACATAGCCATGTGGGCTATATCTGTCTCAAGGTTTGTCCATTTGTTCCTAACACAGAGCGATGCTAAAAATTGGAAGAATTTGGCTGTACCTCAGTGGGATGTAATGGGAGTGCTACATGTCGCCATTGCTGAGGATCAGCTCACAAAACAGGCAATTATTGTATACTTCTTGCAAAATATGTGAACTGCTCCAAGGATCACCCAGTGTGGAGCAAGAAGTGCAAGGTTTTACAACAGGGAATGGAAATTTCAGGAGTTGAAAGTCAATGGATGCATACCCTATGGTGAAGCTATAAAAGCTTTCAAAGCTACGCAACCTCATGTTCTTGCTACTTCTTTCACATGAGCCCTTAAGACGTCAATCACTGAGTGTGATGCCTCTACACAATCTTGGACCACAGATTAAAGTATGAGCTCATGCACTTATTGGAGAACCTGTGGGGGAAACACTCCAGTTGAAACTAAAGTCTTCGAAAGCCATCAGCAGTGGGTGTCACCACCTAAGGCACATACCACTACCCACCATCAGAAGTGAACTAAGCCATACCTCAAACCCATCTGTAAAGAAAAAAGTCATTCAAAAAGTAATTCAAAGTCCAAGAAAGTGGTAGGTAAACCTTCAGATTGGTGATCTCTCTCCCTCTCTGGTGGGAACTAAGCTTTGGAAGATATGGCCTTCCAGTCACAGGAACCAGAGAGCTGAGAACTGGCTAACATTCCCCCTGATCTCTCCAGCAAATCACCTCTGAAGGAGAAAGAAAATACCAACCATCACTTAACAATGGCTGCCACAGGGACTTCTGCATTGCAGTTGTATTTAAATCGATACCGCTCACGTTTGGAAGAATGACAGCTCCTGGTCCAGGAGAAACACTTCTGCATCTGCTTACAAGATACTCATTTTGAAGTCGCAGACACATCAGCATTATGAGGTTACCACCCCTGCAGGAAAGATGATGATACTGGAGGCAGAGCTAAAGGTGGAGTGGTTGTTATCGTTCATAACAGATACCCCTCCTCTCCTATCCCTCTTACCATGACCATGGCAGTAATTGCTGAGAAAGTTCTCACACCTTCTAATATCACAGCGTGTTCTTTGTGCCTTCCTCCTAATGATGATTTGGTTGCAAACATACTGACAGAAGTCTTCAGGCACTCCCACACCCATTCCTCATGGGGGACTTAAGTGCACACATTGTGTTGTAGGGCTCACCTATCAACTGCTCCAGGGGTCAGATGATCTAGCGATTCATCCGTTATGAGAATATCTGCTTTCTGAACTTGGGTCAGATAATGCACTTTTCCACAGCTCCAATGTCTTTTATCAGCCATTGACCTTTGTTATTCTTCCCCAGCTGTTGCAGACTGAGTCCAGTGGGAAGTGGCTACAGATTCACATTCCAGTGACCTCTTCCCAGTGTGGATCTGTCTGGTGACAGTGGCTGACAGGAGACCACGCAGATGGACGATAGAAAGGACAAATTGGTTGCAATATAGTTGATAGGCTATTTTTGAACAAAAGGATTGTGCACAGGACACAGTGGCCCATATCAGTTGTGAGATCCAATCAGCTGCTGCAGAGTCCATCCCCCAGTCTAGTAGCCACCACAGATGATGGCCTGAGCCTTGGTGGAATTAAGACTAGACTGGCAATCAGGGCCAAATGAACAGCTCCGCAGAACTTCAAAAACACTATCCAAGTACAGGAAACCTTCATGCCTACAGATCTGTGAGAGCACATGCGGGGTGAGTGATAAAAGAACAGGTCTTCCTGGAAGGAATTCTCGACTTCCATTAATTGGTTCACTTCCACTGTGCAAGTTTGGGACTCAGTAAAGTGGATTTCAGGCAAGCGCAGTCCCCTTACGGGCTTGTCAAGGAATTTGGTGTTGATCGACATGACAAACCATGGCTCAGGTTTTAGCTGAAAACATTTTTAGTGTCACCAAGTCATCCAGACAAGCTCCTGTTTTTCAGGTGTTCCATAGGATTCCAGAGATGAGGAAATTCAATGTCTTGTCACGTAATGAGGAAGTCCATAACCTTCTGTTCTCCATGTGGCAACTGGAATTAGCTTTGTCTGTAGCCAGAGACACAGCTCCAGGACGTGATAAGATCCACTATGCCAGGCTTTGTCATCGGTGCTCTGAACTGAAAGGATGTCTCCTTTGTTGTTTTAGTCAGATCTGGTTTCGTGGACACTACTCCATGAATTTGAAGGAGGCCATATTAATTCCATTCTGGAAACCAGGCAAAGACCTTAGTGTCCCTAACAGTTACTGGGGTGTTGCCCTTACAAGTGGTATGGGTAAGACTCTTGAACGCATGGTCAACTGCCGCCTCCTCTGGTTGCTTGTGTCGTGAGGTCACCTGATCCCTTACTGCTGTGATTTCATGCACTACAAGTCCACTCTTGACAATCCAAATTTACTGGAGACAGCAATACAGGAATCCTTCTTATGCTGAAACCATTTGGTTTGAGACTTTTTAAACCTCCAGAAAGTATGAAACTTTTTGCAGGCACAACATCCTTTGCCAACTTCATGAATGGGGACTACATGGACATCTGCCACTTCTTATCCAGTTCTTTCTTGAGGACTGGCATTTTTTATACCACATTGCAAATGCCTTGGCTGACTAATATGTTAAAGAGAATTGTCATGCTAGGCAGTATACTCAGTGAAATTTCCTGGCAGATTAAAACAGTGTGTCGGACCGAGACTTGAACTCGAGACCTTTTCCTTTCGCGTGCAAGTGCTCTACCATCTGAGCTACCCAAGCATGACTTATGCACACTCTGCTGCAGAGTGAAAATCTCATCCAATGTACTCATTGTCACACCATTCACCATCACTGTCAGTGGCATTTCCTCCACAGTCAGGAGAACTGTCAAATACTCTTTGTTTGTGGATGACTTTGCAATCTTCTACTCTTCCTCTGGTCTTACAACAGTGATGATGTAGCTGAAAATCTGAACCAGGACTACTGGTTTTTGATTATCACCAGAGAAGACTAAACATGCCTATTTAACTGTCCTTAAAGTTTTAACCAACCTGTATTCACAATGAGGGACAATATTTTACGTTTTCAAGAAACTGAGCGCTTTTTGGGTTTATTATTTGACTCAAAATTAACTTGAAAGACATATGAACAAAGGGATTCCAGTCATTGAATACTTCAAAATGCCTTAGCATACAAATATGGGCGGCTTGACAGATCCTCCCTCTTGCAGTTTTATACGGCATTTGTTCAATCACTTTTAGTTTACGGCAGCATGGTCTATAGATCAGTCCATATTTCCTATCTCAAGGTGTTAGATGCTGTCCACCACGAGGATAATCTGATATTGACTGGAGCCTTTTGGACCAGTCCATTTCAGTCTCTCTGGATTTGGCTTGACAGGTGCTGAAAATCTGTGTCCCAACTTTGGTTTCATCCATTTTAAGCACATACCACAGTTTTATCATTGTTTATACAGATGGATCACAGCAAAAGAATGTCTTCAGTTGTTTTGCTGTTTTCCCTCAATGGGTTTTCAAAGTGTGTCTTCCAGAATAATTCACAAATTATGATGCAGAGTTAAATGATATTCTGATGGCACTGAAGAGGATACAGACATCACCGTACAAGGTTTCTTCTCTGTTTCGACTTGCTTAGGTTACTACAAGCACTTCACCAAATGTATCTGGAAATCATGAAGACCAGTTGATTCAACACATCCATGACTCACTATAGTGATGCCAACACTGTGGCAAGGAAGTGATAATTTGCTGGGTACCTGGCCACATTATGATACACGGAAACTACATGGTCAACAAAAGCCACTGAGGATTCATGTTAGAATGCTGCTGTTCATCAGTGTCCCATTTTGTTGCATGCCATAATCTCATTTTCTGACAAATGCATCATGTGTTAGTAGGAGACTAAATGGTTGCATGTGACACAAAACAAACTTTATTTTTTTTTTTTTTTTTGTCATCTGTCTTCTGACTGGTTTTATGTAGCCCATCGCAAATTCCTCCTTTGTGCCTACCCCTTCATCTCAAAGTAGCACTTGCAAGCTATGTCCTCAATTATTTGTTGGATGTATTCCAATCCCTGTCTTCCTCTACAGGTTTGTCCTCTACAGCTTCCTCTAGTACTATGGAAGTCATTCCCTGATGTCTTAACAGATGTCTTATTATCCTGTCCCTTCTCCTTTTAGTGTTTCCCATCTATTCCTTTCCCCTCCATTTCTAAGCATAACCTCTTCATTCCTTACCTTATCACTCCACATAATTTTCAACATTCGTCTGCAGCACCATATCTCAAATGCTTGATTCCCTTCTGTTATGGTTTTCCCACAGTCCGTGTTTTCACTGACATACAACACTGTTTCAGATGTACATTCTGAAAAATTTCCTCCTCATATTAAGGCCTATGTTTGATACTAGTAGACTTCCGTTACCCACAAATGCCCTTTATGACAGGGCTAGTCTGCTTTTGATTTCCTCCTTGCTCCCCTGGTAATTGGTTATTTTGCTGTCTAGGTAGCAGAATTCCTTAACTTCATTTACTTCATGTCCATCAGTCTTGATGTTAAGTTTTTCACTCTTCTCATTTCTGCTACTTTTCATTACTTTCATCTTTCTTTGATTTACTCTCAATCCATATTATGTACTCATTACATTATTCATTCCATTCAGCTTATCATGCAATTCATCTTCAATTTCACTCAGAATAACAATGTCATCAGTGAATCTTATCATTGATATCCTTTTGCCTTGAATTTTGATTTCATTCCCAAAGCATTCTTTTATTTCTATCATTGCTTCTTTGATGTACAGATTGAACAGTGGGGAGGAAAGTCTACATCTTGTCTTTCGCCCTTTTTAATCTGAGAACTTCATTTTTGGTTGTCCTCTCTTATTATTCTTTCTTGGCTCTTGTATATATTGTATATTAGCCTCTGTCCTTATAGCTTACCCCTATTTTTCTCAGAATTTCGAACATCTTGACCAGTTTACATTGTCGAATGCTTTTTGCACATCAACAAATTCTATGAGTGTGTCTTGATTTTTGCTTGGTCTTCCTTCCATTCTCAACTGCAATGTCAAGATTGCCTCTCTCTGCTGCCTTTACCTTTTGTAAAGATAAACTGATCGTCATCTAGCACATCCCCAATTTTATTTTCAACTCTTCTGTGTATAATTGTTGTCAGAAACATGGGTGCCTGAGCTGCTAAGCTGATAGTGTGATAATTCTTGCACTTGTCAACTCTTGCAGTTTTCTGAATTGAGTGGATGATATTTTCCTGAAAGTCAGATGGTATGTCCCCAGACTCATACATTCTAGACACCAATGTGAACAGTCAATTTGTTGCCACTTCTCCCAATGATTTTAGAAATTCTGATGGAATGTTATCTGTCCCTTATGCCTTACTTAATCTCAAGTCTTCCGAAGCTGTCTTAAATTCTGATTCTATTAGTGGATCCCCTATCTCTTCTAAATTGACTCGTGGTTCTTCTTCTATCACATCTGAAGAATCTTTCCCCTCATAGAGGCCTTCAATGTACCCTTTCCACCTATCTGCTCTCACCTCTGCATTTAACAGTGGAATTCCCATTGCATTCTTCATATTACCACCCTTGTTTTTTGTGTCACCAAAGGTTGTTGTGACTTTCCTGTGTGCTGAACTAGCCCTTTCAACAATCATTTCTGCCGGCAGTTGTGGGCAAGCGGTTCTAGGCACTTCAGTTCAGAACCGTGCTGCTGCTATGGTCGCAGGTTCGAATCCTGCCTCGGGTATGGATGTGTGTGATGTCCTTAGGTTGGTTAGGTTTAAGTAGCTCCAAGTCTTGGCAACAGATGACAATCATTTCTTTTTTGATTTATTCAGAATTTCCATGCAGCCTTTTTGTCTTGGCTCCCTGTGGTTCCTATTTATTTCCTTCCTCAATGACTTGTACCTCTATATTCCTGTTTCCCTGAACATTTTTGTACTTCCCTCATTCATCGATCAACTAAAGTATTTCTTCCGTACTCATGGTTTCTTCGCAGTTACCTTCTTTGTACCTCTGTTTTTCTTTCCAACTTCTGTGATTGCCCTTTTAAGAGATGTCCATCCCTCTTCAGCTGTACTGCCTACTGAGCTACTGCTCGCTGTGCTATCTATAGCCTTATAGAACTTAAAATTGCATCTCATCATCCCTTAGTATATCTGTATTCCACTTCTTTGAGTATTGATTCTTCCTGACTAATCTCTTGAACTTCAGACTACTCTTCGTCACTATTTCAATACACTGTGATCAGAGTCTGTATCTGTTCCTGGGTATGCCTTACAGTCCAGTATCTGATTTCCGAATCTCTGGATGGCCATGATGTAATCTACCTGAGATCTTTCCTTATCTGCATGCCAATACTCCAACGTGTGTCCTACATACTGATATTAGGGAAGCTCTCTCTCAATGGAGATTTGCCCACCATCCATACCAGTACTGATTCCAATGTTACAACAGTGCGAGATTGTGTGAACTTTCAGGCCTCATCCCTAAATTGGTGGGGAAGGGAGGCAGATTTAAATACCTTATAACCTGATCCACATGTGGGGACTACCTCTGTCCCCATCCATGACACTTTTTGTCAGGGCACTGATGACCATGATGCTGAGAGCCTCTAGCCTCAAACAATCATCATCGTCATCATGATATCCTTCTGATATACATTTAAATTTTTGCCATAAAATCTCACTGCTGTCAATTTGAAGTTTTGACTGGCTTTCTGTATCTAGTATTATGAGCATTTCACTGCTTTTAATGAGGTCTACTAACTCTTGCACTTCTTTGCAAATATCTGGCAGTTTACTGTTAGGATTTTAATACTCTCACCTGTGGGGAGGCTTTTCTTTTGATCTCACACTGATACTTCTGTGTTTCCCACAGCTATCATTATCTGCATTGGATGGAGAGTTGCCTAATCTAAGAAACAGTTATGTGCTTCCCACTCAGTCAGCTACAGGACTAGCAGCCTCTGATGTGTAGCACACACATCCTATTTCGGGGGACCGTTCAGTTCTCAACCTTATGGCGCAAGTCCAGGAAGTCGCAGCCTAGCTTATCGTAGAACTTTCTAAGTCTCTGGTTCAGTCCTTCCACTCTACTCAGAACCAGAGGGCCACGATCAGTTGTAGGGACAATGCTGCAAATTCTGAGCTTCGTGGAAACTACACGCACAAAGCTGGTATTCTCAACCTTTTCTGCCAGTCACTGGAATGATCCAGGAATGACTTCAGAGCCCAGCTGACACTCTCTTCACATCCAATGTGTACCACAGTCTGCAATAGGTAGCACCCTGTTCCCTCAATGGGTGCTGCAATGGAATTCAACATGTTGAATGAGGCCCCAGGCATGCCCACTGAGTGCACCTGGTATCCTTTGCTGTCCCTTACTGCCATTTCCCTGAGGCATTTTCCATATGTTTGAACTGCTGACAATTAATGGAACCTTACCCTTTTGTGTTTGCCTCCTCCTGACAACGGGCAGGTTTCCATGCGACAGGTGACATTATTCGCAATTGGCCAGTTTCAGTTTAACTAAAAGACAGCATCTCAAACTTGGTTTAGGGGATCGGCCCAACACTCTGAATTGTCTGTGGTCCCTGCTCACCCTGTACAGTATGCCTAGATACTGCCATAAACATAACACTCACAGTTAAGTGGATGGGTAATAACAGATCCTGTACTTTCTGCTGAGGAGGCAGGGTCCACAGGAGAGCATGGTACTTGAGGTACCTCTGATAGACGTATCACAGGTACACCACTCTTGGGAGCTCTTCCAATACCAATTTGCAGCAGCTGTCTATCGTTTGTCAGTAGTCAGAGCAATTTCTAGCTGCTTACAAATGTAAACCAACTTGTCCCATGTTTGAGAATTGCATTCACAGTAGTGCTGCATTTTGGATGGTGCAATGTATTAAAAGGCAGTGGAAAAAGGGATCTACATTAAACCTGCTGATTATCTTCTAATCTGTTGAGCTAAAACGTTGTTCCATTCCTTCACTTCTAGGGGTTGGTTCTTGAAGCTAAAATTTTTGATATCGTAGGTTCTCATGGTTCCAAGTGATGTGGTAACTCCTAAAGAATTGCCTGAATACTTAATTTTATTCTCTCACATTTTTCTAGAACACACTGTCTTTACAATTTCCACTTCAAAACCGAAAACTACATTGGTACTGCCAGAAATAAAAACATGTCTGATCAATGCCCACTACTACTCCATTCTGTGGTACTAAAAATATTCCAAATAATTTATAATTTTCTTGAAAAATGGATATTTACCAATTTTTCATTATTTTATAAATGAATCCAGAAGTAAATTTGATAAATATCATCAGATTGGTCAATTATTAATAGGAATTTTAAGTACACCGGATATTTCATAATTTCAAATATTTCTAAAAAAAAGGTAATTTTAACTGTACATTGTAACAACAAAAATAATTTCTTTTTATACATTTTAGCCTGAAATATAATGTATCATGTACAAAATCAGATATAACCCTTTTTCCTCTTTTAAAAAAAAGTGAGATAATATTAACCTTCTTACAAATTTGTAAATATCTTTTGGTATCACCTACTTCTCTTGAGGAAAAGTAATGCTAGAGGAGGGTGTCCCTTTATACTGTCCATGACGCATATCAGTAGAAAACTGAAAGAGTGGCAATTTGGAGCCCTCTAAGTCCAGCTAAATTTTTGAACAGCAGACACTGCAGCGAGCCAATAAGTCCTTTGAAATGGTATCAGTATGTGGATAACACTTTTGGGTGGTGGTGATGGTGATGGTGATGGTGATGGTGATGGTGATGGTGATTGGTTTGTGTGGCACTCAGCTGCATGGTAATCAGTGCCCATAGAAAGTCCCAGTCTTTATGGAGCCCAATCTAGCCGCTGTCGATGATGATAGGTGATACACACTCAGTCCCATTTTGTGTCATGTAATCAGGGTGAAGTGAATTGTTTCTTGGTGCATTTAAATAGTATTAATCCAAAGATACAATTTACTGTGGAGACAGAAAGTAATGGACAGCTTAATTTTTGGGATGCTTTAATAACTAAATAGGCAAATAGGACTTCAGGTCATAAAGTATAAAGGAAAGATACACGTACCAATCGTTAGTTCCATAAGGATTCGGACCGGTGTCATTAAAACATTGGGTGAACAGAGCTGACAAAATCTGAGAGCCAGTTTATTTGCGAGAGGAACTAAATCATTTGTCAATAGCTTTTAAGAAAAACAAATACACTGATAAGAGAGATCGAGCGCTCCATCATAGAAGAAAGGTGTTCAAAAACATCCAACAACCACCACCATTGGGTGGGAAAGTTTTTCTTCCATTTATTTACAACATTATGGAGCATATTGGGAAAGTTCTGGCCACTCTTCAGACCCACCAAGCAGATTATAGTCTGATTTAAAGTAGTTGTCACTTGACGTTTGCGGCTGCGAAGTTGCAGCGTTGTCACGTCAAGCACTGGCTGGAGGCAGCCGCCTCAGCGCATCGCTACACCCAGCGATAGAAAATCGTTTTAAAGCCTGTATCTTCTACAAAAAGTAAGTAAAAAATTTCAAACCCACATATGATGTATATCTCTACAATGTCTCTCAATCTGTTAAATATCTATTCTTAATTTTAATTAGGACAAGAGTTACGTTAATTTGTTTGAAACCATTTAAATTCTCGATTTCGCAAACAGCTTCTAACTTACCACGTCATTACTGAAAAACTATTGGTGTCACAGCAAAATATTTTTTTCCATTCATTACCAAAATAATGCACTCGGCAAAGAATCCTTAAAAGTTTTCGTAGTGCATCACGTTTCCTGTATATAAATTTCTGAAAACAGCATTTTTAAGCAACCCTATCAGTACTGAACTCGAAACAAATATGACGTTTAAAATCTCTATCTCCTATAAATATTATGTAAATATTTTGAAATTTACGTACAGTATCGGTCTCAGTGATATCTATAAGCAAATCAAATATCTTTTCTTAATTTTAATTAGGGCCGTTGTTATATTAACTATTGAAGTGTGAGAAATTTTCGCATCCGGAAAAGTTTTCTTCTTTAGATTGCAAATCTCGAAAACTATTACACACATTGAATAACATCTTGGTGTATATACAAAATGAAATAGAATTAAAATTCAGTCTAACTTACCGTAAGGAGATGACGAGAGCTGGCGAAACAGTATTTCTTAGTCTCTCAACAAAAATAAGAGTTAATCAAAATAAATTCACAAACACAATATTTAATGGCAGTAAGTACACTACACACTAATCAGACAATGCGAAAACACCGCTTAATTCAGAGTCAGTCAGTGGAACTATCCGTCTCGCTGCTCGTATTCACAGATATAATCAAGTCTTCGACACTTTGTTGTAAGATACCTTCATTGTTCCATGCGTCCTGTATCACTCCTTTCACGTGATGCACTACCTTCTGCCAGTCTTCCTAGGTCACAATTTCAACTGCCTCTTTCAAAAGACGTTCCACTTCGGTTAATGTGAATTTCTTATTTTCTGCAGCAATATACCTCTTAACCTGAGCCCAAATCAGCTCTATTGCGTTGAAATGGCAATGGTAAGGAGGCAATCTGAGTACTTTATGCCCGTATTTTTTTGCTACTTCATCCACAATATAAATCGGGTTCTTTGGCTTGTGTTGCGATACAAGTTCTAATAATTCTGCCCTTGTAAAATTACTGTCGAGCTGCACCTTATGTTTCTGTAACCAGCTAACAATGTCGTTTTTCCTCGTTGCATTTGTGGGTGCTTTGTCTTGTATTACTGAATGAAAAGGAGCATTATCCATAACAATGATAGAGTTTTTTGTTAAGTTCTGGAGCACACAGTCTTCAAACCATTTCACAAAAGTATTGTGGTTCATCTCTTCGTGGTAGTCGGAGATCTTATTTGAACTGAATAGCAGCAGACAATTTGGAATGAAACCTTTTGAATTTCCGGCATGTGCTACAATTATCCTTTTTCCTCTGCCGATCGGAGCTGCCATAGTTCCGCTGATGGTACCGTCTGTCCAGCCTTTTTTTAAACTGTGTCCTGCATTCACCCACGTTTCGTCAAGCCAACCGATATCATCAAAATTTGTCCCCACTAATTCTCTAAGAAAGCGGCATCGCCAGGCTGCAATATCTTGGCGTTCCATTAGTAACTTTCTGCCAGAGATGGATTTATAGCGGAATCCTAACGTTTTCACGACTCGTAACAAAGACGATTTACTACCCTGAAACAGGTCAGCCGCTGTGAGGGTAGCATGTAGTTTTTAGAGTGTTGGATACTCCTTCCTCGAATAAAATGAGTATATTTGACGACGAATGGCATCTTCCTGAAAAGAGTCAAGTTTTGTGACCCTCTTCTCTAGTCGCCTCTTTTTCCCAGGTGTATCCAATTTAGATGATTCACTTGAGCCTTCTCTCGTGAATTTCTCCTTGCAGATTCTTATTACTGATCGCTCGCTAACTTGCAGAGCAGCTGCGGTTCGCTCCACCACCTTATCCAAAGGAACGAGAGGCCCTCCTGCATCCCTCTCTCTCAAAATACTCCCTTAAGGAACACACGTATTCACGCGCCTGACTGCGTATAACGACGCCATGTCCGCAGCTTTCTGAGGAGTGTGCAGCCTCGGCCTCCCTCTCTTGCGACTGCTTTCATCAGACATCGTAAACACGCGAAGCTACAAGTCACTCAAATCTCTCACCCGCACGTCTACAACGGCTCGCTGAGGACTGGCTGGCACAATGCCTTAGTCAGCTCAGCAGAGAGAAGTGGCAACGCAGTGGCAGCTGACAGCGCTGGTTGCCATTGGTTTATTGGTGGCGGGAGCCCTGCAGCCCGTTGCCTGTCAAGTGACAACTACATTAAATCAGACTATAGTGAATGTTTAACATCCGCGAAAGATGCACAGCACCCTATTGCAACACCTGGGGTGTATAAAATTGTGTGTTGTTGTGAAAGGTTTATATTGGAACAACAAAAGGAAGTGTTAATTTGCTCTTAACAGAACACAAACTAACAAATCAGCTTTACCAGAACACGGTTCTTCAAGATGGCGATCACAAAATAAAATTTAGTGAAATGAGTGTGTTAGCTAAGACATCACATTATTATGTATGTATGTACAGAAAAAGCCATAGAGATTTATAAACACCACAATAAGTTTAGTGAAAATGAAGGCTTAAAGTTGGATAAGGTATGGTGTTGGCTTTGTACCGATGATGTGACAATAGATAATCTTTGATTGAGAGTAATGTTGTTAGAGTGAGTTTTACTGCAAAAGCATACACTGAGTAGAGGCATCCTCTATCTATAAACTGGACCTCCAAACCCTCGTAGACAGACATGGCTCAGCTCAGATGATGTTGCCTGCAGTTGGCAATGAAACATCAGGAGGAGGAATTTCTACTGTTCAACCATGGCCTCTTAGCCTGGAAGTTTAATTAATGACCCATAATACTTTTCCATTATATCATATAACATCCCACCCTCCACTCTGCTTACATCTTCACAATTGAATGTGTAAATCTGACTTAGGTTTTTGCACAGCATGTTAACAATATTCACAGGATTAACCCTCAACTCATTCGGTGTGGTCTCTCAGAGTGAACGGAAATTTTGAACTCTCTCAAAGGCCAGTTGTGGTGGAATGCTTCTATACTCCACCTAACCTCCTTAAATTACCAAGCCTATGATGTTTTGTTGTCGATTGCATTATCGCCTTCTGTGTTTATTGTTGACATGTGTTACTGCTTGGCATTGAAGTCTCGTGGACCATGCCTCATGAACTACATGCCGTATAGCTCAAAATATGTTGGTGCAATTGTGTCATTTTTAACTTTCCCGAATTTGATGAAATTGTTAGTTGGTCTATGGAGGAACGTGTCAGTGATACAGATCAAGAAATAAATGAAGACAGTGATTTTACATAAGCCAGTGACCACAGTTCTGCTATTGAACTAGAGTATCATTCGGAGGAAGAACTTCCGGAAAGCTGCGATGAGGATGTCTGTTTCTTCAAGGAAATACTTAATCTGTTAAAATAAAATGTGTTCGGAGTGGTGATCAGAAAAAATTGTTCCTAGCAATTAATTTCAATTTGAAAAAGTTTTTTTTGTCCCTATCAGGTGGACTTTTTATGTGCAATTTTAAACCCTGGACATTAGTTTTATTTGTAAATTTATTTGCTACAGAGATTGTAGAATTTTACAGGATGTAAAATTCAGTACTCTAACGGTCTGTTTACATGTACTATTTAAAAGAATCATACAAAATTATGTGCTTTTGTGTGATGAATAGTCAAATGCTGCAGGCTTTGTTTAGTGCAGTAAAATAAACTAGAAGCATTTAGACAACACTTAAATAATTGTAAAAATTAATGTTATATAGCATAAATTAAAAATTTCAAATCAATTTTGCCTTGATCCCAGTTTAAACATCGGGCTCCCAGAGACCCCTCCTTGTGGTATGAAATGGAAAAAAAAATTCCCACGCTTCATGACAGAGCATAAGGGAACAATGCAGGAGACCATGCTAGGCAGGGTCCTAATGGAGGTGGTTTGCCATTGCCTTCCTCCAACTGTAATGGGGATGGATGATGATGATGATGATATGATGATGATATGATGATGATATGATGATGATATGATGATGATATGATGATGATATGATGATGATATGATGATGATATGATGATGATATGATGATGATATGATGATGGGGACACAACAACAACCAGTCATCTCGGGGCAGGTGAAAAATCCCTGACCCCGCCGGGAATCGAACCTGGGACCCAATGCTCGGGAAGCGAGAACGCTGCCGCGAGACCATGAGCTGTGGAGCTCGTGGCATATGTTAGAGAAAAGTCACCTCTTGAGTTATGGGTTAAATGACTTCCATCTGTTGATACACTACCAAATACAGCAGTGGCCTCGTTTGTACTGTGTGTACAGTTACAATGCAGTGAGGCCAGTACACTGATGCTAGCAGTCCCATATGTGTTTTTATGGGTGAATACTGTAGATAGCCACTTGGAGGGGTACATCACCATGTTTTAAGAATGTTTGTAGTTGGTTGTAGGTGTATGAACTTGCAATAGTTCCCATGTCAGTAGTGTGATGTTGGCTGTCATCAGTATGCACTGATGACTGTTTGTGCCCTCTGGGACGCTCTTCATAACTGTATTAAGCTATAAAAAATCATTTACACACATCTTTGTCAAATTACTTTTAAAAAATTACTTAACTACAGTCTTGACACTATCATATAACATTTCATTGTAGTTTCTTTGGAAAGGATGTTGAATAGTTAACTGTCTACTCAGCAGAATTTAATGTAATGCTGGTGCTGAGCATTGCTTGAAAACTGAGAAACCAAAATGAAAGAGAGTTAAGGCCTAGATAGCAACAAGCTCAGTGTACTGACCAGAATTTGCTTAGTGAGCTACAGTGCAAGAACAGAAAGATTAGGGAATGGTTCAAGAATGGACAAACCAACATTTCAATTTGTCTTTGTGACAGTAATGTCACATTTTCATTGGTAAGTAGTGTGGGATAGAGTAATGCAGACTTGCAACATCAAGTTCATCACCATGGTTTATCCCCATCTCTTTCTCCTCCATCTGTGCAAAAAGCCATTAAATTTTCACCTCCAGCAATAAAATCACCTGCTACATAACCAGCAAGCCAGAAAGGATAAAAGGAATACTCATACGAAGACTTCTATGTCCCTCCAGCCAACAAACATCGAACTCCCCATCTGTCAGCTGCAAAGGATCCAAGAAACCAAACAAAGGCAAATGGCCACCACCAACTGTGTTTCTGCCCTGGAATCTGCAGGTAGAGCAAGGGAGAATGCTGACACCCCTGTGGAGCTCGTGAAGGAGAATCCTTCAGCCCCTGTGCCGTGTAGCAGTAATTCTTCAAAATCTGGCACTTGGCAGCCGTCTGGGTGACCCCCCCCCCCTTCATTTTTTCCCTCCTGCCCTTACCCTGACATGACTTTCCTCCAATGAGGAGGAATTATGGCTGCTCTTTAATTGCAGTGCCAATTTGTTCTCTGCCTCTAGGAAACAAAATTGCATTCCTTTGGCCACTTCCAGTTTTTACAGTCCACTTTGATCTTCCTGGCCAAGGATGGCATTCTACCTCATGGGGAGTCATGCTGCTCATGCGGGGTGACGTTCATGGTCACACCATCTCTCTGAACAACACCCGGGTGCAAGCTGTTGCAGCCTGCATTTTCCTTCCTTGCTTCACCTTTTCTCTTTGTACCATCTACATCTCTCCATCACTTAGTGTCACCTGGGCAGCCTTCCTCCAGCTTATTTGGCAACTCCCCCATCCCTTTTTGTGCTCAGTGACATTGTCACCATCCCCTTTGGAGCTCTCACAGGACCTGTCAGATAGGTGCCCTTTGAGCTGATCACCTCAATCTACTCAACGGCATCTACTTTAACACTGGGGCACTCATGATCCTTCCAGAATCCACACACACCTTCCCACTTGGTCTTCACATTTGGCACTGTCCAGCTTGCCAGTCTCCTCGACTGGTGTGTTCTCTTTGACACATATTCGAGTTACCACTTCCATTTGTGGACTCCTACCCCACCTAAATGTAAACACAAATGGCAGGTTTTTGAGGCTTTCAGGAGGCTTTTCTCCTCCCCGGTTCCCTTAGATAAACATGATTTCCTCAGTTGTCATGACCAGGTAGAGTACCTTACCCACATTATTCTTACTGCTGCAGAACATTGCTGTCCTCACATCTCATCTCTTCCGTGCTGTGTCCTGGTCCTTTGGTGGACTGAGGCATGCTGTGATGCAATTCACCCCTGGAGACGTGCTCTCCACATTTTTAACAATCATCCAGTGATGGGAAGCTACACTCTTCATAAACAGTTGCATACACAGTGTCGTTGCATTTTTCGGGAAAGCAGAAGAGCTAGGTGCATTTGCCTTACTAGTCCTTTTAACAGTTCCATTTCATCTTCCACTGTGTGGGCCACTCTGCAGTGGCTCTGTGGGAGCAAGATCCATTCTTAAATTTCCTGCCTGACTACAGCAGATGATATCATAATGGACCTTATTGCTATCTCCAACACATTGGGCGACTATTTTGTGAGGATTTCAAGCTCCACGCACTTTTCACCCCGCCTTCTCTATTGGAGTGGAGGAGGCTTGCGTAATACCATTCTTTTCTCAGAATTGTGGATGCTAAAATGACACTTTTACTATGGGGGAGCTAGATCATGCTCTTAATTCCTCCTGATAGCTGCCTCAAGACCAGACAATGTTAGTGTTCTGATGGTGCAGCACTCTTCTCTTGCGGGCAAGCACTTTCTCCGTCATGTATACAGACGCATCTGGACAGATGGCACGTTTCCCAGACATTGGTGTAAAGCCACTGTCATACCCACACCTAAGCCCTTGTAAGGACAAGCACCTTCCTTCTAGTTCTAGCCCCATTTCTCACCATCCGTGTTTGCAAGGTGTTGGTAAATGTGATTCAGGTCTCGAAATCTACTAACCACTGCACAATGTGAATTTCCAACACACCATCCTGCAGTTGACCATCTCATAACCTTGTCATCCCATGTCATTTCTGTGGAAATAACACTGTACCTGCATTTTTTGACCTGGAGAAAATGTAAAATACATGCTGGAGGACTGGTATACTCCATACTCTCTACACATGGGGCTTCTAAGGCCGCCTGCACCATTCCCTTCAGGAATTTTTAAAAGACACCTTTCAAGGTACATAAGGGTTTTGGCTTGTCAAACCCATTTATCCAGGAAAATGCTGTGCCTCAGGGATCCATCCTGAGTGTTGTCCTCCTTGCTGTCACCTTTGATACTGTTATGGCCTGTATGTCACAGGGCAAATCCGGCTCCCTTTTCATTGATGATTTTTCGATCTATTGCACTTTCCCACAGACTGGTCTCATTGAGCAGCGTCTTCAGTGATGTCTTGATTGTCTTTACTCATGGAGCATTGACAAAGGCTTTTGCTTTTCCACTGTCAAAACTGTTTCTATGAATTTCTGGCAGTGCAATGGGTTTCTTCCACTGTCTTTACATCTTGAGCCTGTTGCGCTTCTGTCTGCTGAAACTGTGAAATTCCTGGGGCTCATGCTTGATAGGAAATTTTCTTAGTCCTCCCACATCTTACTTGGCTGCCTGCTATACCCTGTCCCTCAATGTCCCATCAATAGCACTTCCTGGGGAGTGGATTGGACCTTCCTCCTCCAGTTCTACAGATCCCTTGTCCATTCAAAACTAGGCTATCGGTGTTCTTTTTATGCATCCGTCTTACACCATCATGACATCTGTTTGGCTACTGAAGCATTTTATGCTAGCCCAATTGAGAGTATGAATGCAGAAGCTGCTGAATTACCACAGTCAGACTGGTGTGATGTTCTCCTCAACAGGTGCACATGGTGTTTGTCTGCCAGGCCTGGCTACCCATCCTCTGCCCTCTTTTTTGATGATTCTTTTAACCATCAGTGTTAGGTGCATCCTTCTTCTGTTACTTCCCATTTTGGCTATTGCTCCAGCTGCTTAAATACATGCTACCTGACACTTTACCAACCTCGGCTTCTTGTGGCAGCCTGTGTTCACTCCAGACTTCATAAGAACACTAATCCAGATTTGATCTATTGCATAAGATTCTCAACCTTCGCACGGAACATAGCAATAGTACATTTGTGTACACTGATGGCCGTCAGACTGATTGTGGTGTCACGGGTGCCTTTGTAATTTGCGTTGACAAATTTCGGTACCAGCTTCCAGAACACAGCTAAGTATTTACAGCAGAGCTTTTTGTTCTGTATCAAGCCACACATTACATTTGGCAATGCAGGCTTTTCAATTGTCATCTGCTCCAGTTCTCTCGTATCCCTTCAGATCCTCTGTGTGCTGCACAAGGTCCATCCCTTAGTGCAACTGGTTGAAGAAAGCTTCCACTTGCTCACTCTTTATGGAGCTACTGTGATGTTTATGTGGGTACCTGGTCATCTCGGTCTGATCAGAAATGCAGCTTCTCTTGTTGCTGCCAAGGCAACAGACTACCTCAGCCTGCTAGTTCTTCCATACCGTCTGATGATCTCTGTGTTGCCATCAGTCCACAGGTGGTACCCTTGGGCATCACCACTGGTCCCCCCTTCATGGGAACAAGCTCCAGGAAAGTCCAGCTGCTTGTCATCAGCCTTTGACAGTTTGGCATTTCCTGACAGAATCCCCTTTTTTCAACCACTTATCTTCTCATTTATGTTTGCTGCCTGAGTTATTACCCATTTTAGTGAAAGCTGCACAGGCGGAATTCCCTTTTTTCAACCACTTATCTTCTCATTTATGTTTGCTGCCTGAGTTATTACCCATTTTTGCGAAAGCTGCACAGTCAGTTCACCCTGCCTTACCTTTCATCTATCGTAGCAATACAGCAAATGACATTTAATATTTAGTTCAGGATCTCTGTTGTCTCTATGGGAAATTTTATGCAACTTTCTCCACAAGGAATTTTTCAGTTTTAACTGTCTCTCTTCTGTAGATTCAACTTAACGAGCACTTACTTTTAACTCCTTTTTGTCTTAGTTTTCAGATGCTCTGACATGGGCACATATGACCTTAGTTGTTCTTGTGCCCTAGAATAAAACAAATAAAACAATCAAAGTGCTAAGAATATACTTGATGGGGCTTCTAAAAACAAATTCAAATTCAAATTGAATTTCATTAAGATTTCAGATGTGGAACCCTTTTGCAGCTTTGACTGGACTCCCTTTATGAGTGCTGACAGGAAATGCACAATTGGGTTCTTTAGAAGTGAAGCAGTGTTTCTTCATGTATAAGGAACTATTGAACTCAAAGTGTCCATGACTTAGTGTGAAAAACTGAAGTGATTTGTGTAATCTGATATAACAGAACCCTGGAAATGGGGCAAAAATAGTTAATGTAGCTGATGTAAATCAAATAAAGTAATTCCATTGGCACATTTTGATCTGTATTTTCAGAACCTTCTTGCTCCTTTGTGGCCATAACTTATGGCTTACAATCCTTTTACTTTAACCATTTTTTAGGGGAAGAATAAAGGAAAAATATGTGAAAGATGTACTTGGCTAAATGACATACTTAGATAATTTAAAAGTAAAATAGTTCATAAACTGCAATAACATATTTGTTCTATTACATTGTAGTGGTAAAATTGAGCAAATTGGGTTATATTTTGCAATAAATATTTATCAGTCCTTTGCCTTTTAACAATGACAGTATTGCTGAACAGCCTTGAATTCTCTGCATAACAGTTCCTCTTGACACATGCACTGACGACTAAGATTATAAATCAGCATTGTACTGTAAGTGACAGTTGAATGGCATTAGATTGTTAGCCATCTGGCTCTGGGCCACCCCTCTTACAGACTTTCAGGAAAACCGAGCAGATCTATGCTGATCTATCTTACTTCATCACAGTTGGACTTGTAGCAATATAACTGATTTTAATTCTGAATATTGTCTTTTTAATGAATAATAAAAGATGATCTGAATTACTAGCACATTATTAAATCCACAAACCATTAATTCTTACTGCAAAAATGTGTTTAGTTTGTATAAGTTGTTAAACTTGGATATACTCATTCAATGGTGTCTTGTTTCTCTAACTAAGACTCAAGAAATTGAAATTCCTTTTCAAACTTAGTGAAGAGGTGGGACATTGAAAGACAGTAAGTACCATCATATAAAATCAGTGTCATTGACAGCGTTTAGATCTTGTTTTCCTGTCAGATCCCTCACACTACCAGTTTGTTGTTTTACTCCTCCATTTGGCCTCCTGTCTCTCTTCTGCATTCTGATTCTCATCTGAGATCATGAAAACTTTGTACTGCCTGTCCCAATTTGTCATTGGCATTAACTGAATTTTTAAAGATGATTTCAATATGTCATTTATATTTACTGATTTAGCCTATATGACAACTGCAGGGTTGTCTTACTGACCTCCAAAGTGGGAGACAGTTCCACTTTCTTCCAAGGTTGTCTTCAGTGTGGCTATTGTGTGAGGATGAACACTGTGAGCAGCAACATACCTTCCAGCAGCAGGTCAAACATGTTCTTTTATGCAGTTCATATTGATGCTCAAGCTGACTGACTATGTGCTAGATTGCCATGTGAAATGTAATTTAAGTGATGAGCCTCATATGGTTGAATTTTGTTGCAAGGAGAATGAAATAGTCACCTACTGCTCCAGTGTAAACTTGGTGGTGGACTGTGTTGTGTCTTCCAAAATGTGGAGTTTCAATGGAGTAATTAACACAGTAGGATAGAAGAGCTCATGTCAAAGAATTGGATAAGTAGTTCACTGTGACTTTTCATATTAGAGCACAGCATTGCACATTACACCTAAAATTAAGTAGATTGTCCCCAAGTTGCCCTGGAAAGGAAAGTTGCTACTCACCATAGAACAGAGATGCTGAGTTGGAGATGGCACAACAAAAAGACTGTCACAAATATAACTGGTTATAGTAGTTACAGGTACTCCTTTTAGGGTATGCAGTACTGTAGTCCAGTGTAACACAAATGAATATTGACAAATACTTAACACAGGTATGTGTTTGCTTTTACTTCCAGTTCCAAGAACATCTACCAGCCAGGGAAAGTAGCTGTTTCCTATGCCATGAACTGGTGGGAATTACAGGGACTCCCATGACTGCCCTCACCAGTACCAGCAGAATCAGCCTCAGCCAGAAGCTGGGTGAAATTATACACTTGTGGAATATAGAAATTGACAGAAAAGGAATGCTCTGTGAAACATGCTGTTCACAGATTAATGAGATAGATGAGAAGGAAACAAGAGTGAATCAGCTGAAAAAAATAATTATACTCCGTGTGCTCCCCAGGGACCCTGATTATGGTAAGCACTGCAGATGTTCCACAAATGAGTCACATTATCTGATTTTTAGTGTTTATGTTAATTTTGTCTTGAAACAAATTATTGTGATTTCAGCACATGGGAAAGTGTGGGGAAGGGAATGGTGTGATCATTATTGTTGAGAGTGGTTTATGGCTGTTATGGAACACTGAGAACGCTGCTATTTTGGTGGAACACCTAGCTTATTTTGAAGGTTAATAAATGTAAAAGACTCAGAATCCTGTTTTATTCAGTGATTACTTCAATTTTAAATTATAACAAACAACATAGAGATCAGAACAAAGCAAAAAATCCTTTTGTGTTTTTCCAAAAAGTTTTACTGTTCTGGTATCCTGGTTGGAGACAGTAAGAAAATTATGAAACATGTCCAGTGAAATGTTCTAAACAGCATTACTCTCCTTTGATTTTCATAACATTTACTAGTGTGCTCCTAAATCCAGAAATTTAGGTGTAAAGAAAACCAAGTTCACAAGAGATGGCATGCAGTATGGCATCTGAACTACAGAATTCTTTATACTGTGCACCTAAATGTGTTAATCATTGGCCTAGTTCTTTGCAACCTTCATCAGAAACAGCTTTATGAGGTCTCGTGTCTTTGGCACACATTGCAACACACTTCTGTGTTATACTATTGTTTATTACTTCCACTATCCTTGAAGAAGCAGTGTCAGTGTGGGTTTTATCACAAATGTATTACTTTAAATGAGTGGTTCCTGACTGGGAACACAATAATGCAAAGCTGTGTATGTGGAATACGTACCTAGTAGACTTGATGTTTCCATCCCTAACCAATCAAAATGTACTCTATACTTCACTGATTAGATCCCCCCCTATTTACTTCCTCAATGTGTATGCATTGATTCCAGTCTTAGTCCTCACTGCATTGGCTGTCTCATGTTGCAAGATTATTTACACATAAATGAGAAGACATTGCTGGATGTAGCCAAGCATTATAGACATATTGAATGTCTTTGGAGTGAAACATTATCGACACGTGATGAAAGAAATTTGACTTCTACTGCAATATCGCATTGGAACAACTGAATAGTGGCAGATGAAAATTTCTTTTGCACTCTGGGTATCAGTCTGTTTCCTTCCTAACCCAAATCTCCACAGTAGTGTACCCTATATATTACTCTTCTTTGCTTGCAGGTCTACTGTACTCCTGTGGGATATCTGACATTGCAGTGCATTTGGACTGACAGGCCAATATTACATCAGGCATGAATATTTATAAAAGTGTGGTGTCTGTTCCTTTGGATGTTTGTTTATTTATTTATTTATGTAGCATCCAATATATCACACATGTGATATAGGATTTGTCATTTGATTACATGTAACACCTAACAACACATACACATAATAAATGGACAAACACATACAAACAGCAAAACAAATTACATACACACAGTACATAAATAGTGTACAAGAACTTATTACACAAAAACAAAAGTATGTGCTCATGATAAACAATTATAGATCATGAACTACACCTTATACACAAAACCTATTATGGATGTTTAACAGATTTTCTGTAAGTACCATAATTCTGAATTTGAAAACATAATTAAATTAGTTTAAATTTTTTAAAAATAAGTACAGGTTTCAATCCACAGTCTGAGACCAATATTCATTTACTCGGTAGTAGCATTTTTCCATCAAGCATTTTTTTTTTATTTCATGCTTGAAATTATTTTTGCCTTTCAATTCTTTAATTTGAGATGAAAGTGCATTTAAAAGCTTTATTCCTAAGTGGCTAACATGTTTCTGACTTCTAGTTTTTGCTACATAGGGAATGTGGAAGTCTTTACAATGCCTTGTATTGTGATCGTAGTAGCTTGAGTTTGGTTTGGAGATTGCAGTTATTTTTACTGATCATTTCCAGGCATTTAAAAATATATATCAATGGCATTGTCAGTATCTTTAGTTGTCTGAATATGGGTCTACAGTGAGTTTGTGGTGGGCTGTGTGTCATGATAAGAATAGCCCTTTTTTGCATAATAAAAATTTCATTTAGTCTTGACCTGGTTTTTCCCCAAAAGTGTATGCCATAGCTTGCAACTGATTGGAAATAACTAAAGTACACCACTCTAATACATTCCTTGCTACATACCTTGGATATTATTCTTGAGGCAAAACATGCTTAGCTAAGTTTCTGAGTAAGATATACACTGTGTTCATTCCAGTTTAAATCTTGGTTAATTCACATTCCCAGAAACTATGTGGTGCACACTTTTTTGTTTGTTTGCTATCCAGCATAAGGCACATATTGTCCCCTTGACACTTGCTTCCATACTGTATAAAGTTTGTTTTCTTTGTATTTAATTTCAGCTTATTTCAATAAAACCATTACTGTATGTATGAGATCATTTTTTCTGCTGTAGTACACAGTGATTCTTTTTATCACTAATTATGATACTTGTGTCATCTGCAAATAGTAGAATTTTGGCTGAGCTGTCTGGAGCCTGTATGTCATTGATATAAATTAGAAATAACAATGGGTCCAGAATGCTGCCCTCTGGAACACCTATTTCAATTTGTTTTGGTTCAGATATGAGTTTAAAATTGTGAAGATTGCTGGATGACCTCAGCTCAACAACTTGTGACCTGTTTTGCAGATAAGATTCAAACCATTTTTTAACAGTACCCCTGATGCCTATTGCTTAAAGTTTCCCTAGTAATATTGCATGGTTCACAGTATCGAAGGCTTTGGATAAATCTAGATTAATTCCAACAACCTGTTTATTTGACTCCAAATTTCTTACTTTTTTGTTGTGTAGTCCAATATGGCTGTTTCTGTACTGTGCCCTGCTCGAAAACCATGTTGACTCTTATTTATTAGTTCGTTTTTCTAGATATTTTGTAACCCTGATTTTCATTAATTCCTCAAGTACTTTGGAGAAGGCTGGGAGGATAGATATAGGTTGGTAATTTTCTATTTTATGTCTGTCACCATTTTTGTATAGAGGTATCACTTAAGAGATTTTAAGTCTATCCAGAAATATCCCTTCAGTAAGGGACAAGTTTTCTATGTGCACTATAGGTTTGACAACACATGGAGCAATTTCCTTAATTATTGATATAGGTATATCATCCAACCCAGAGGACATTTTGGATTTCAAGCATTTAATGACTTTTAGAACTTCATGCTCATCTGTTGTGATTGCCATCATGCTGGTATTTACCATTGGAGTCATCACTATTGGTTGTTGCTTAAATTTACTAGTTAAAGTAAGGGGAATATTTACAAAATAATTGTTTACTTTGTTTGCCATGGCATCTTTTTCTATGGAGATATTTTCATTATTTTTAAGATTGATTTCCTGTTCTTTAGTTTGACCCCCATTTTTTTTTACCATTTTCCATATCATTCTGGACTTGTTCCTAGCCTGCCTTATTAATCTATCATTACTTAATAATTTAGCTTTCACTATTACTTTGCGGTAAGGGCTTTTGTATGTCCTCACATACTCAACAAACTGCTGAACATGACATGTTTTTAATTTTAAACGCCAGCTGGAGTGGCCGTGCAGTTCTACGCGCTACATTCTGGAACTGAGCGACCGCTACAGTCAAAGGTTCGAATCCTGCCTCGGGCATGGATGTGTGTGATGTCCTTAGGTTGGTTAGGTTTAATTGGTTCTAAGTTCTAGGTGACTGATGACCTCAGAAGTTAAGTCGCATAGTGCTCAGAGCCATTTAAGCCATTTTAACTTTAAACTTAGTAATTTCATGGTTTCACTTGACTTTTTAATTCCGGGTGTAATCCAGGTCCCTTTGGATCCAGATGATCTATAACTTAAGCCTTTTTGGGAAACACATTTCAAAGTATGTCATAGAAGTGGAAGCAAATGTATTGTAAGCATCATTTGTGTTTGTTTGTGCCAAGACCTCTGACCAAACTGCATTTTTTAAATTATTTTTGAACTGATTACAATTTTCAGTAGAGATAAATCGTTTGTACTCCTTTTTATTTTCCTCCTCCTTGGGCATTGCAGTGAGATTAAAGGTTAGTGCATTATGATCTGATAATCCTATATTCACATTTGTAACTGCAACTTCATGTGTGACCATATTTGAGAAGATGTTATGTATTAGGCTTTCACTGAAATCTGATGTTCTAGTGGGAACTGATATGTGGGGGAACATGTTGAAGCTTTTTAGCATGTCTAAAAACTTGTTTTTTACTGAACTATGGACCGATAGATTAATATTAGTCACCACAGAGAATTTTGGTTGAGTTCTCATTTGAGAAAGTGTTGAGCATTTCTTCCAAATTCTTAAAGACTTCAGTATCTCCAGATGGTGATCTGTAAATTGCTGCAACAATTATTTTCTTCTTTAAACTATATAACTGAATGGTGACTGCTTCAAAATCCTTTTCTATGATTAATGGTTCAGCCTCGTATCTTAACTTAAATTTAAGCTTGGGATTTAGATAAATGCATACACCACCACCTTTGGCATTTTGCCTACTGTACTGACTGGTAAGTTTATATTATGTGTGACCAAAAGGATTTAAACTATATCTGTAAATTATATAAGGCTCAGTCACAACTTCTGTGCATGGCTATGACAGGTGGCGTGGGCAGCCTATCACGTTAGGCTGCGGTCACCTGATCTCACATTTTGTACTTGCTTACTCAGTTGTGCAGGGCTCTGACACTTGTCTCACTCCTCTGTCAACACAGCTTCCCTTACATGTCATTTGTCACCTAACACTGCAGTCAGGTGTCATGAGGTGTAACTATTTAATACAATGATGTATTATATTCTGTACCTTATCTTCTATACTTCTTCTCAAACTCTGTTATAATTACTTTAAAAATAAAAATTGATGTCTTTGATCCATCACATTTTTATAAATAACTTACTATGCCACTTTTGACTCAACAAATTATTTATTCCCTTCATCATCACACTCGTGAACTACACTAAAATATCACCTTCATTCAGTAAAAAAAGACTCACAATAACTTTGAAGGTACCTCTTCTGTGTCTCACAACATACATCAGTTGTTGAACTAACTCTCCTTTGGCAGCCTATGCCATTACAGGACAGTGTGGCGACACCACAGAATACTTATTTCCACAGCATATAGGTTCTCACCCAAAGCTGCTGCGATATCTGTACAGTGCTGAAGGTGCATATCGTCCCCCGATGTAAGTCACCACACACAAAATAGAAATAACACTAATGAACAATATCTGTACATTTATGTTCGACATGTTGTTTTCTGTTACTCTTTTCATAATATGTACATAACACATCTTTAAAAATGGCATTCATTGATCAGAGGTCATTGATATGTGCATCTCTCCTCCGGAGTAGTACGTACAAGCACAGTCTGTGAACATGGTGTCCCAGTGAACGCAGTCAAAAGTTATTTTAAATTTTTTTTCCATCTGCCATGAATGTGGATTTCTTTTCATAACTATGGCTTATGAGATTGGTTATATCCTCAGTACAGCATTTTCCATGAAAAAATACGCAAATTTACCTTTAATTGCAGCCATATTTTAAGAGCATGTCACTAAAGCAGTACATAAAGTACTTAAGATGTTTTCCTCCCTGCATGTTCAATAGTAGGCAGTGCAGAGCCACAACGGGTACCAACACCAGAGGCTGGACCCAGTACTGGGCCTGGGGACATACCTGGAGCAAAGTCACCTGGTGAGTAAGAGTAAATTTGCCCATAATTGCAACCATAATTTAAGAGCATGTCACTAAAGCAGTACATAAAGTACTTAAGATGTTTTCCTCCCTGCATGTTCAATAGTAGGCAGTGCAGAGCCACAACGGGTACCGACACCAGAGGCCGGACCCAGTACTGGGCCTGGAGACATACCTGCAGCAAAGTCACCTGGTGAGTAAGAGTAAATTTGCCCATAATTGCAGCCATAATTTAAGAGCATGTCACTAAAGCAGTACATAAAGTACTTAAGATGTTTTCCTCCCTGCATGTTCAATAGTAGGCAGTGCAGAGCCACAACGGGTACCAACGCCAGAGGCTGGACCCAGTACTGGGCCTGGGGACATACCTGCAGCAAAGTCACCTGGTGAGTAAGAGTAAATTTGCCCATAATTGCAGCCATAATTTAAGAGAATGTCACTAAAGCAGTACATAAAGTACTTAAGATGTTTTCCTCTCTGCATGTTCAATAGTAGGCAGTGCAGAGCCACAGCGGCTACAGTTACCAGAGGCTGGACCCAGTACTGGGGACATACGTCCAGCAAAGTCACCAGGTGCGTAAGAGTAAGAGCCCACTGTGCGAGGCTTACATTCCTGCTCTGTATACTAGTGAATCAAATGTACCTGGACACATATTATTGGACATTAAGATTGTGTGTTCTCCTTTATGAGGATTTTAAACTCTTCTGGGGACACTCTGACATTTCGAAATCTCTGTGGGTGGATGCCAGCCCATTCTTTCTTGATAGCTGATACCAGAGAAGGTAGAAATATTGCAAACAGGGTATGGAGTGAAGATGCCATTATAACTAATTCCTAATTTGATCCATTGCTTTCAGGTTGGAACATTGGTAGGCAAGCATTCTTCAGGAATGCCACTGGTTATAAGCCTTTGCCTAGCAATGCTGATTCATGAGAGGCACCATTGTTGAGCTGATCAAATCAGTCATTGTCTGTGAACTGTTCCTCTGCTGTATATAGTACACAATACTGTCAAATATGTACTTACCCTTCTGCATTTATCATATCCTGAAGTGCAATAAGGGGAGAACAAGTTAAAGAGGAGAAATTGCATATTGTTACACTGCCTGCTCTGCACTGCATTGTTGGCAGTAGAGGTAATGGCAGATAATGTTCACTTAGTAGTCACCACATCCAAATTCTTCCATCAGATAGCCACGGAGTATAGCACTGTTTGTCACCCCAAATCTTGTTGCCACTCATCCACTCCCCAGTAGTCCTAGATTTGTATGCTATACTCAGTGTGGTTTTATGTTGAACAGAAATATGTTGTTTCCAGAAGCTGCTCAGCCAATGTAACTAGTTTTTCTAACTCCCTGTACACAGCCATTTCCTTAGGGGGCTCCTAGCTGCACTTCAAAACTGAAGAGTGACTGCAGCAGCTAATAGCAAGATGGTTTTTACTATTTCCTACCGCAATGCAAGAAGCACTTGTCCATCAGCATACTGTACGTGCCAGGACTTCATTTGGCATTGGCTGTTCCTTCACATTTCCACTTAACTGTCACATCACTGACAGCTGACTTTTGCAAGTTTGGAAGGGCTGAAATGCATCCCTGTATTAATTATTCAGGTGGAATGCAAAGACAAGTCCATGTTCAGTGTACTCAGATCCCTGACTGATGAATTCTGCTTACAGTATTACCTGCCACTTCCTATAATGGTAGTTCCACCTCTCATTGAAGTAAAGTGCTCAGTTCCTTGTTACATAAGGGTGCCCAGGTATTTTGAGTGGATAGTGTGTTGATAGATAAGAACTATGTTATTTCTGCAACCCCTTAGTCAGTCCACCATACACAATTGAATTAGAATCCAGAAATCACAATATATTTTACTATAATTAAGTCTTTGAATATAGAGAACTTTGATTTGGGACAGGTAGTTACTGACTTACAGAAATACAAAGTTTGCTTATATAGCAGTGGAAATACATGTGCTGAAAATTACTGGGAGGGAAAAGGAAACAGACAAATGGACAGGGAACAGGCAGGAGTTGGAGACATAGTGGGAAGGTAGTGGAGATGAGTGATACATGTAGTGAGTGAGGGAGTGAGTGACAGATAGGATGAGACAATTACATGCTCCTATCCTAGAGAGGTGAGTGGGAGGAACATCGAGGTGACAGTCTGGTGCGAGGCATTAAGTGGATATCAGTCTACATGGACTACAAGCTGCAATGCCTGTAGCTTGAGACCGGAATACCGGGAGAAGCCAGGGAAGAGGCTTAATCAAACAGTGGGACTCCAATGAATGATGATGTGAGGAGAAGCAGCTGAGGATGATTTGTATTTCAAAACTGAACATTTATGTACACCCTATTAGGGTAGTAACTTAAATGAAATATTGGGGTGTGAATCTAGTTTATAAATGGCCATAGCTGATACGTTCAGCACTACCATATGAGTTACTTGATACTAACATTTTCAGCGGCTCCCTTAATCTTTCTGTGATCAATCAGACATAAAGGTCCTGCCAAAATGTTTGTTTCAGAGTCTGCACAAACATAGGAATTTCCCATTTCATTGCATACTGTGATCTGTTGTTCAGTTTATGTAAAATTTGAACACAGAAGCTGACAGGTGATGCTAGAATGTGTTTTTTCTTTGTTGCTACAGAAGTGAGTATAGTATGTTTTGTAGAAGGAGCTTCCTATCTTTTGCTTAACTGTGGGTGGGAAAGACAGTGTAGATGCTATTTATTTTTGTTACATTATTTGCTAGGTACATACTATTTGACATATATTTTCACTGATAACTTATTCTTGAAGAAAACTGATGTCTGTGTCTTGTAACTAAAATTAATGCATGTCTTTATTAATGAAAACCATATCAAAATCGTGACTGTAGTTGGAGATCTGCCACCACAAATGTACAGATACTGTTCTTTTGATGTATTGTTTTTCTTCTTTCTCATGAGATAGTGTACTGGAGACATTTGTTATCTTTTCCTTATTTTGTCTTGGATGTTTCAGTAGTTTTTTTGGAATAAATTGTTTACAATTATTTATGGAGCTGTCTTTTGAATTAAGGGTAGGGTGGTTATGAAGAATCCAGTCAGCAGAAATAAGGTTTCTGTGATCTACTTTATAAAAAATAAAAGCTGATCACCTCTGAAATGAAGATGCTGGGAGTACATTGTAGAGTGGAAACAACTGAAGCACGTGCGACAAATGTGTCAATACATGTGGAGAGAATGGCTGATGATACAGTATCATTTTCTGTTCACTAGATTTGTCTCTGGTGCCAGTACCTTTGTCCATAAAATATTTCCCATCAAGAGTTTCACTACAGTTTGATCCCAGACCAACCTGTTTGTCTTTCTGCCTCACCTCTCTACAGGGAGTCCAGCAGGGAGCTGCCTTGCCCCATCTGCCACCCACACTCGTGGTCATATGTCCCACCTAATGTGGATGATCCATGCACAAGGAGAGAAATGTGCTCGGGTAGCCATGAACGTTATAACTTCATTGCAACACAGAAGGCACAGGATTATGTTGGGCAAGTGAAACAGCTTCATAGTGCAAGCAACATAAAAATAGTCCTGATGTGTTGTAAGGTTGTCACTAATATGAGCTAAGCTGAGCACTGCAAGCTGCTCTGGTGATGTCCTAGATTCCCATGTTCTTGTGCTCAGTTGTGACTGTAACAGCAGCCAAAAGTATGAACTATCATCCCCATGGATGAGATGGCAGTGCCATCCATGAGGCGCACACCTGGAAGAAAAATACAGAAATGGGGCCATGACATCAGTAACGAGGGATGATGTTGGGGAATGGTGCAGGCAGAAAGACACCAGGATAAAGGAATGAAGTGGCATAAGACATTTGAACATGGAGCAAAACCATTCAAACACTATGCAGAAGCACTTGAACACAGAGATGAAGGCTACCTAATAGATCGCAAGAAACTGGTAAAAAGTTTCCAGATACAAAAAGCAATGAGAAAAGCACAAGAAGAGAGATGTTCCTGAGTAGAGAAGAGGAATAGTGTTTCATTGCAGCATAGATTGTGCATGCCAACATGCAGCAAATGAAACAATGTTTTGGTGAAGGCAATGCCCTGATGCACGAAAAGATTGCCACTAATATGAAAAATATTCTTGAAGCTTCCAGTTGAGCACTCTGTCTGTAACAACTGACAAACACTGCTGTAGGCACCTTCAGTGTAGGTTGTACCTGCAATGCCAATATTGTCGGCTGTATTCTTATTAATATAGTCATGGCACTCTGAAGTAGATAGTTGATGTCGAGTCTAGAACTTTGGTTGGCTGGTGAGCCACTGAAATTCTCCTACAAAGGCTGTGCAGTGGAAAAATACTGTTAAGTTGTCCAGTGTCACATGTCTCCAGTGTGGAAACCATGCAGTGGCTGTCACTAGTGAGATAAGCTCCACTGAGGACGAGTTTGTTTCAGGCCTGTTAACACACCAGCAACTGACATACCTCTGTTGTGTGGCATAAGGCAGGATTGTAAAGCACCAGCCAGATGCTACACCACCCACTTCCACCTCATTCCTATTATGTCTCCTAATCCATCCTGTTCCTATACCCATCAGATTTTCTTTCTGTCTCACCTGATTCTCCTCAGTACTTGTACCCATCCATAAGTAAAGAAAGGAGTGTTACATTGAATGTGTTTGAGGTGGCATTTCTACTGCACAAACAGCAAAAATGTGGTAAGTGATAAACATTTTTGCTATTACTTTCTGTGGGGTATCTGTGAGAAAAATTCATGATAATTTGAAATTATTGGTGAAGTTTTCTGCAAAACACTAAGTGCTCTCATTGTCATACTGGATGAATATAATGTCGGTATATGCCTGCAATGAGTGAAGCTGCATACACACAGTTCCTAACTGTTAAACTTGCCACAGAGTGTTAACTGTGTAACATAAGACTGTATGTTTTACTAAGTAGATTACTACAGGATTTTAAATTTTAAAATATGATCAATAATTATCTGAAATGATGACAATAAACATTTATTTCTCCCTGACAGTCTTCAGATAGCCAGCCTGCAACTGGAATAAAGTTCTGGCTTTCTGGAAGTCAGTAATATTAATTGTCATAGATAATTGAGTAGATTAGATGCTCAATTATTCACTAATCCATAGGCTCTCTAAAAGAGAGAAACAATTGATTCTGTTCTTTGTCATTTCATGTTGAACCACTCGTAGTTTATCACTAGTTTGGTTTACTTGTGCAGATAAAGTAGTTTTTATATTAACACGCAAATTCTTTTTTGTCAATCAGGCCCTGTTGAGGAGGAAGGCACACGTCCTATCGCTCAGGTGAGTGAAAGTAGCGGCAGCATGTATGAGACTGGCAGAGCAAGTGTGATTTTCACCAGTAGCAAATAGTTTGGGTCTGGCCTCCTTCCAGGGTGAGGACATAGTTCATCAGCTCAGGGCTTTGAGCCATTACAATACTTCCTCCTCTTCTGTGCTACTCTGCACACTACCCACTTACTTAATCAAATAAACTCCTTTATTCATATCCTATTCATCTCCATTCCAGTCACATTGTATTTCCCATGGCAGTCATTTTCCCGACTTCACAAACTTTGCAAATTCTTTTGCACTAGTAACTGCAATGGTATCTGAAGTCTAAATTACCTGCTAAATGATCCCAAACATTTCTCAAAGACCAATCATATACTGGTGCTTAATTTAAAACAAGAAACTCTTTTTGTGGATAGGTGCGTAGCAAGGACGGGACCCCAAGCTAATGTGGCCTTTCTTTCTTTCCGGGCTGCATACCTTCCATTTCCACATCCTTCCCCATCCCCCATCTTCACCCTCTTTCCTCACTTCTGCCTCTTTCCTTCCCTTTCTCCCCCTCTGGGAGTATGTTTTGTGCCTACGTCCGGAGACGGACGCTCAAAACATTACCACAGTCTCTCTTCTTCACTTTCTCTGCTGGCAAGTCTTTGCCCTTCCTTTGCCCTTCCTTTGCCCTTCCTTTGCCCTTCCTTTGCCCTTCCTTTGCCCTTCCTTTGCCCTTCCTTTGCCCTTCCTTTGCCCTTCCTTTGCCCTTCCTTTGCCCTTCCTTTGCCCTTCCTTTGCCCTTCCTTTGCCCTTCCTTTGCCCTTCCTTTGCCCTTCCTTTGCCCTTCCTTTGCCCATCCTTTGCCCATCCTTTGCCCATCCTTTGCCCATCCTTTGCCCATCCTTTGCCCATCCTTTGCCCATCCTTTGCCCATCCTTTGCCCATCCTTTGCCCTTCCTTTGCCCTTCCTTTGCCCTTATCTCTTCTCTTTGCCCTTATCTCTTCTCTTTGCCCTTATCTCTTCTCTTTGCCCTTATCTCTTCTCTTTGCCCTTATCTCTTCTCTTTGCCCTTATCTCTTCTCTTTGCCCTTATCTCTTCTCTTTGCCCTTATCTCTTCTCTTTGCCCTTATCTCTTCTCTTTGCCCTTATCTCTTCTCTTTGCCCTTATCTCTTCTCTTTGCCCTTATCTCTTCTCTTTGCCCTTATCTCTTCTCTTTGCCCTTATCTCTTCTCTTTGCCCTTATCTCTTCTCTTTGCCCTTATCTCTTCTCTTTGCCCTTATCTCTTCTCTTTGCCCTTATCTCTTCTCTTTGCCCTTATCTCTTCTCTTTGCCCTTATCTCTTCTCTTTGCCCTTATCTCTTCTCTTTGCCCTTATCTCTTCTCTTTGCCCTTATCTCTTCTCTTTGCCCTTATCTCTTCTCTTTGCCCTTATCTCTTCTCTTTGCCCTTATCTCTTCTCTTTGCCCTTATCTCTTCTCTTTGCCCTTATCTCTTCTCTTTGCCCTTATCTCTTCTCTTTGCCCTTATCTCTTCTCTTTGCCCTTATCTCTTCTCTTTGCCCTTATCTCTTCTCTTTGCCCTTATCTCTTCTCTTTGCCCTTATCTCTTCTCTTTGCCCTTATCTCTTCTCTTTGCCCTTATCTCTTCTCTTTGCCCTTATCTCTTCTCTTTGCCCTTATCTCTTCTCTTTGCCCTTATCTCTTCTCTTTGCCCTTATCTCTTCTCTTTGCCCTTATCTCTTCTCTTTGCCCTTATCTCTTCTCTTTGCCCTTATCTCTTCTCTTTGCCCTTATCTCTTCTCTTTGCCCTTATCTCTTCTCTTTGCCCTTATCTCTTCTCTTTGCCCTTATCTCTTCTCTTTGCCCTTATCTCTTCTCTTTGCCCTTATCTCTTCTCTTTGCCCTTATCTCTTCTCTTTGCCCTTATCTCTTCTCTTTGCCCTTATCTCTTCTCTTTGCCCTTATCTCTTCCCTTTGCCCTTATCTCTTCCCTTTGCCCTTATCTCTTCCCTTTGCCCTTATCTCTTCCCTTTGCCCTTATCTCTTCCCTTTGCCCTTATCTCTTCCCTTTGCCCTTATCTCTTCCCTTTGCCCTTATCTCTTCCCTTTGCCCTTATCTCTTCCCTTTGCCCTTATCTCTTCCCTTTGCCCTTATCTCTTCCCTTTGCCCTTATCTCTTCCCCTTGCCCTTATCTCTTCCCCTTGCCCTTATCTCTTCCCCTTGCCCTTATCTCTTCCCCTTGCCCTTATCTCTTCCCCTTGCCCTTATCTCTTCCCCTTGCCCTTATCTCTTCCCCTTGCCCTTATCTCTTCCCCTTGCCCTTATCTCTTCCCCTTGCCCTTATCTCTTCCCCTTGCCCTTATCTCTTCCCCTTGCCCTTATCTCTTCCCCTTGCCCTTATCTCTTCCCCTTGCCCTTATCTCTTCCCCTTGCCCTTATCTCTTCCCCTTGCCCTTATCTCTTCCCCTTGCCCTTATCTCTTCCCCTTGCCCTTATCTCTTCCCCTTGCCCTTATCTCTTCCCCTTGCCCTTATCTCTTCCCCTTGCCCTTATCTCTTCCCCTTGCCCTTATCTCTTCCCCTTGCCCTTATCTCTTCCCCTTGCCCTTATCTCTTCCCCTTGCCCTTATCTCTTCCCCTTGCCCTTATCTCTTCCCCTTGCCCTTATCTCTTCCCCTTGCCCTTATCTCTTCCCCTTGCCCTTATCTCTTCCCCTTGCCCTTATCTCTTCCCCTTGCCCTTATCTCTTCCCCTTGCCCTTATCTCTTCCCCTTGCCCTTATCTCTTCCCCTTGCCCTTATCTCTTCCCCTTGCCCTTATCTCTTCCCCTTGCCCTTATCTCTTCCCCTTGCCCTTATCTCTTCCCCTTGCCCTTATCTCTTCCCCTTGCCCTTATCTCTTCCCCTTGCCCTTATCTCTTCCCCTTGCCCTTATCTCTTCCCCTTGCCCTTATCTCTTCCCTTTGCCCTTATCTCTTCCCTTTGCCCTTATCTCTTCCCTTTGCCCTTATCTCCGCTGTGGTGTTTGAGACCTCTCTTCTTTCCTTTCCCTTTCTTTATTTTTCCCTTTCTTTATTTTTTCCCTTTCTTTATTTTTTCGCTTTCTTTATTTTTTCGCTTTCTTTATTTTTTCCCTTTCTTTATTTTTTCCCTTTCTTTATTTTTTCCCTTTCTTTATTTTTTCCCTTTCTTTATTTTTTCCCTTTCTTTATTTTTTCCCTTTCTTTATTTTTTCCCTTTCTTTATTTTTCCCTTTCTTTATTTTTCCTCCCTGTGTGTGTGTGTGTGAAGGACGACCCATGCTTAACCAGTGACGGGGTAACGCGTAATGCCCTGCCCTGGGTAGACAGGTAGGACACGTACGTACCCCCTGGTAACTGCCAGGCCCAGGTAGGGGTGATTACCTGAGCTGATACCTTCCGAAAGTGCCGATTGGTCCCTCTGTCTATTTCTCAGGCGGTCTGACCTGAGGTGTGAACTATCACCTAAGGCGGGAGTGCCCTCAGAGAGGGCCCCCACATGGAAGGAGCGCGCCATCGGAGACGCCGGTAATCATGGGGATACTTTCACAATGGTTTTCTCATCTTCTACTATGTCTGCTCACAATCATAAGGTCAATGAGTCTCGGCCACAGACAGTCCTTCCATTGTTGCCACAGTTCCTTGTTGTTTCTCGGTCTGACAAAGGTCACAACTTCTCCACGGTCAACCCTTTCATTATTCAGAAAGGTGTCGACGCAATAGCAGGTCCTGTAAAGTCTTCTTCCAGATTAAGAAATGGCACCTTGTTGTTAGAAAGTCAGTGCCCTCCAGGCACAAAAATTGCTGCGTACTTCACTGCTACACACCTTCCCTGTCAGAGTGGAAGCGGACCGCACTTTAAATTCATCATGTGGGGTTGTTAATACATGCTCCCTTGACGGATTGTCCGATGAGGAAATTCAACACTACCTGTCCAACCAGGGTGTAACGGCTGTTCATAGTCTTGAAAAGGGTTGACACGAACATCATTCCAACCCATACTGTCTTCTTGACATTTGACAAAGTTCAACTCCCATCGACCATAAAAGCGGGCTATGAGTTAATTTCCATTTGCCCGTACATCCCAAACCCTACGCGTTGCTATCGGTGTCAGCAGTTCAATCACACCAGCCAGTCCTGTTCCAATCCGGCCAAATGTTACGTGTAGCAAGGGTGCCCATGAGGGTGCTTGTCCACCTCCTTCCCCTCATTGCATAAACTGGGTGACCACACTGCTTCTCTCGCAATTGCCCCATTTTTAAAGGCGAAAAGCTCATTCAGGAAATCAGAGTGAAGGAAAAGGTGTCAACCTTTGCTGCTCGAAAATTATTCGCCAGTCAAAATCCCACTGTGCCTCTGACAGGAAAATACAGCACTGTCCTTGCCTCTCCTCGGCCAACAACAGAGGCGGCCATGCAGACTTGTGATATCACCTTTAGTGCCACAGTTGTCAGATCAGGAAGTGTAAAGATCACCCGTTCAACCTCCCCACTTTCGCCTGCCCACTCCACGGCTGACCCTTCAACGGGTTTCTGCTAAATCTCGATCCCAAAAGTCAGACACTAAGACTTTGTAAAAAGAGCATACTCGTGAAGAAATTTTACGTACCCCAACTTTACAACCATCAGTTCCTCCTTCATCTAAACATCATGTTTCCAAGAAGGCTAATAAGAAACCCAGTTCCTCTCCTTCTCCGCCAAGGCGTGTCTCATCTACAGCACCACCTGGCGGTAACCGCCCTTGGCCATCTTCTGTGTCACCGAGGCGCACTGCTGGCAGTCGATCAACCGGCTGATCGCTGGTGGCAGGAGCTGCTCCTGAACAACCTATGGTTCAGGATCTTCTGCCTTGGGCTGAATGCCGTTCCGTGCTGTCAGTCGCAAACTCTGAGCAGTCGTTGAGTTGACGGCAACCTTGGTCACATTCCTCCATTTTCTGTTCACCCTATGTCCATTATCCACTGAAATAGCTGTGGCATTTGAGCCACTCGGGTTAAATTGTTGACCCTCTTACGATCCTACTTGCCGGTCATCTTCTGTCTTAAGGAAACAAATCTGCGTCCCCACGACCGCTTTGTTCTCCCTCATTTTCAGTCCGTCCAATTTGATCTCCCCTCTGTTGAAGGCACTCCAGCACATGGAGGACTTACGATTCTTCTCCATGATACTCTCCATTATCACCCAATCCCCTTAAACACTTCCTTCCAAGCTGTCTTAATGGCAGCTCAACTTCATCTTCATTCTCCTGATGTAATGGCAGTCGTCATGGTGCTGACACTTCCAGGGGGAAGGCACATTGCTGAACAAGAATGACACAGCAAGGAATAAACCTGTGGACTGGGTGTTTGTGTTGCCATCGTCATTTGTGAAAGTGGCATGACTGGACCATGTAAAATTTGGGAATTTGTGTGGATGGTGATAACCATGCCATTGAGTTCCCCCTACCCAGGTATGATCATCATCATCATCATCATGGAATAAAACACTGAAATCATCATGAACTGTGAAGAACGATAAAGTAATTATCGTTATCCCACCCTGCAGAAATGCTGCATCAATCTGCACTAGATTTTATGCACAAGAGAAAGTGTATAAAAGTTTAAAGCCACCATTTGAACAAAAAAAAAATGACTTTGTGGTGGTGACCATTATTCATTGGTACTATAGACATTGTGACACTTACACCTTTACCAAAGCGATGGGTTACACCATAGTTGTTACTTACTAAACATGACAATAAATATTCCTTAAAACTGACAATTACCACTTACTGTTGTCCATATTACTTACTGATTGCAGTTGGGAACTGAGATGTCCACATTTTTGAGCAAATATCACAAACACAAATGACAGGTACTCAAAATTGCAAACACGCATCAAAGTACCTTTCTAGAATGACTCATTCTCCTTCATACATTCATGGCCTGACAAACTTCCTAAAGTCTTCTGAAAATACTTTCCTGGTTGTGAAATAAGTACCAAGTGAACTACTTCGAGAGGTCTACTTGTCATAGTGGTTGTTATGTTTGACATGTGTTGACCAGTAATTCGATAAGACTACCTTAGTGTACTTCAGAACATGCATCAAAAATTGTGCAGTGTGATGTAAACATAACTTTTGTCTTTTGGGATTTGCTTTCAGTAATATTAATATAGGTCTCTGGTACATGAAACAGAATCAAATGATCATTCTTGTGGTGTACTTTCAGATCTTGCATTGACTTATTTGCCAGCTGCCATGACCATGGCAAACAGTCCTTTATCCAGTAAGAGGTTTCTTTTTCATACATCTTGTACTGTAGGACCAAAATGTGGCACGAATCTTAAAGGTCATGGAATGTGTCAGATAAAATAAAATGTTTGAGAAACCAAAAAAGAGGAGCCATAAGTTTATGTAAATGCAATCAAAAATGTAACTCGGAAATCAGCTTAATTTTTCAAGTAAATCCTCAACAGAATAGGTAACTCTTCAATTTTGATTTGAAACCACATGGATTACTGCTAAGATGTTAGAATTCCTGTGGTAACTTATTGGAAATGGATGCCACAGTATACTGCATGAATTTCTGCACAAGATTCAAGAAAGTGTGCCCCCAAAGGCAGAATGGATTTCTGCTTAGTGTTAACTGAGTGAAAGCTGCTAATTCTTTGGAATAAGCTGATACTGTTAACAAGAAGTGACAGCAAATAATGTATATTTCTTCAGAGGCCTATGTCAGATTACCCAGACAAATTAACAGGGGTCAACAGGAGTTACATGAGCTTATACAACTTACTACCTGAACTGCCCATTTCTGAGCCGAAACATCGTTTGGGAAATGGAAGAATTGCCCCAAAATATACCACCATATGTCATAAGTGAATGAATTTAAGCAAAGTAGACTAATCTTTGTGTCGAACTATCATTTATTTCATACACCATGCAAATAGTAATAATGACAGCATTAAGTCTTTGAACAAGATCCTGAATATGAGTTTTCCACAACAGTTCACTATCTATCTGAACATGTAGAAATCTGAACTGTAATGTTTCACTGATCATATGGCCACTCTGTGAAATTAAAATGGCAGGTTTTGTTGAATTGTTTGTTAGAAATTGTAAAAACTGATTCTTGCTTTGATTTAGCATTAGTTTTTTATCTACAAGCGATGAACCAGTGTTTGAACTGCAATACTTGAAACAATGCCAACATTTCCAAGGACAGCTACATTACAGAAAAACCACACCATTCTGTCATGGTATATAGGCCTCGGTGAATGTGTTTTGTGACAGCTGAATATGCTGACAAAGATACCATGTATATTAACACACAGCTGTAAACTCTGTTCATTAAACGTTACACTAGTTCAGACAGTAGTTTGGCATTGGTGATTCATCAGCAGGAGGATGATCTGTGAGAATTTGAAAAGCACCTTGTCTGATATGGTTACATATTCCTTCCAGTGAGTGGAAGCCCAGTGGTGCACTACATTTTCTCACATGTTGAGAGTATCTGAAATATCCCAACAATTACAGTAAAATATGCATTTATAAAGTTTTTAACCTTGTATGTTGAGAAGGGGATGCCCTCTCCCAGGAGTTGAATAAGGTTAGGCTTCAAGCATATCAAGGGTCCTCATCCTCAGGACAATGGAATGTGCAAACTATTCGAAGGGAAAGGGACTTCTTAAATTCTATGGATATTTATACCAGTACCAGTTTGGCTTTAGGCTGTATATGGATGCAGACAAAGTAAGCTCTTGGTAACTAATGAAATGCCTCAAGGTTGGCAGCAGAAAAAGCGGATCCAGTTTGTCTTCATAAAAGTGTGTTCCATGACCTTCTGTGGATTCTAAAATAGGCATAATTACTCATTTAAGACACAGATTTACAAGTTCCTATTTTTATTACAGGGGAAGTTAGGTAAATTCTAAGAACGTTGATAAAGTATCATCCCTTTGTTCAGTTAGGTGATGATAGTGAGAGCTGTGGTAAGGCCAAAAATGTCTTAAATTCCATAGTAATTGTGATGTGTTAAATCACTTTATCAAATCAGCAGTTTCCCTGGACTTTAAGTTTGACACAGTGATAAATTTCTTCTCAGCTATAAGCTTCTTACTTTTATCACTTTTTGACTTTCTGAAATACACACAGGACATATTGTGCCTGAAATAGGTTATTTGAAATAAAAAGAAAACAGTGACTGACAAACAGAAAAAGCCTGTTTGTATAAAGATCATGGATAACCTTTTTTTATTTTTATTTTCGCCTGTGAATAGGCTATCTGAGGACCACATCCCAATTTCCGGTCCTCACTGTTTGTTGTTTCCTTTTTTTCCATTATGGTTTCATCTGTTCACTACATTTCTTCTGTCATTCTTCAGACCATTTTGAACCAGTCTTTCTAGTTACCCTGCTGTGGAATCTTCATTTTTAATACTTCTTTCTGAAATATCACTCTGTTGTTAAGATCTTCTGTTTTTATTTTGTTTCTTTCTAAATGCTTCTTTTTTTTACTTCATTGACCCAGCATGTTTCGTATTGCTTACCCCACAACTATTAGAAAATGTTACTTCTTAGCCTACTGCCTTGTGTTCAAAATAAATTTTCTGTATTTTGTAAATTTCAGCATAACTTTGTAAATTATAACCTTCTGCTTTATGTTTCCATTTTAATTTGTTTTATTTCCATTGTTTTGAGTGCCATTGGGACCTTAGTTGTTGGGCTGCCCCAGTCCTATTATGTTCCTGCTCAAGTCACTACTCGACAAAAATTCTTATTTGCAGTTTCCTGTTTATTGGGTGTGTTCACATTAGTCACATTGTGTTGCTGCTGTCATAATATCAGCTTCCATCACTGTTAGCCATGACCACAGAGATACATATGGCCAAAATACAAAGACACTTCAAAATTGTCCACAGCAAGTGCTCTTAGCAGCTTCCCAATTAAATGCTTGATTGTACCAAAATGGAATAAAGAGGCACTGCCTGTAGTTTTATCAAAATGAGCTGTTGCAGATTACTTTCAAGACTTCAGTTTTGACATTTCCTTTCCCCTTCAAGTGATGTAGGACTTGTCTTTTGCGTGCCTGATGTTAAGTCATCTGTACTGAGTACCACACTTGTTGATGATAGTTTTGTTGGTTAAGCAGTGTATCCACATCGACATATAGTTCGTTTAGTTGCTGGATATAAAATTTTGGAAGTGTTGGAACTCCCATACCTTTATGCTGATTCTTCACACAGTCACTGTTGCTCTCTGCAGTGTTACTATGAATATGTGCTAAGCTGTTACAGTATTTGTGATTTATGATGACATGTATCATTGCTACCAATGTCACATAGTACACTTCAAGACACCTACATTATCTTCTTTGTAAATTAGATATACTTTTCTGCATATCACCTTAACACTGTCCACAGCATAAAGTGGCTTCTGCCTATTCATTCACTATGAAACACAACAGTCTCACTTGTTCTGAGTGTACAGCTACAATGCAGTGAGGCTGATACACAGATGCCAGTAGCCACTGATGCATTTTTACAGGAGAATGCCATCAATAGCTATTTGGATGCCTAGAGTGCTATATTTCAATCACATTGTAGTCTGCTGTGAACAATAATAGCTACTGACTGTAGTTTGGGGGCTAACTGAGCATGTGCTAATCAACACAAAATACGTAATTCACATAGAAAATAACTATCCTAACCTTAACCAACAATGTACCTTGAAAAAAACTGCTTGCATCAGTAAGAAGCTGCCTAACAGGGTTGTTTGACTCGATTGAAATGAAAACTTACGTGCTGCCCCTGCATGTTAAGATTTTGTGGGCAAATCCTCAACACATTAAACTTCCTTACCTCTGGGGCAGCTATTAGCATGTTGGAATCCAAAATATGAACTCTGATGAAGAATTATTCTAACACAGCAACCCTCTAGAACAGGTTAATACACCCCTAAATAGACAAAGCTCATAAAATTATAATGTATTGTTGAGGCCAGTGTCCTCCAGCTTTGTAGGTATGCAGTCATTACAGTACTTGCAGATATTTAAATTGTTTCGATAAGGATTCCCGGTAATCATGTGACCTTTATGGCTTCCTATCAACATGACACTACTAATACAGAAGAAAGTGAGTCACATATGAATTTAAAGTTCTGCCACAACTCTGCTACACTACGTGGCATGTCATTTGCAACATCTGCCACATGATCTGCTGTGGCTCAATGCTTTGTGATCTGCTGGTTCTCAGTAACTTGAAATCCATTGGAGACACTATCAGAATTATACGTGACATAATTTCTGTATCTCCTAACTGTGACAGTCTGTAATTTTATAATGGTCTGTTAGTCCTTCCACCTTTCATGAGGGGTATTCATTCCAGCAAACTAAGCTGTACTTTTATTTCGGTCACTGGCAGTATCCTTACACCAGCCTTCAAACACCTAGCAGCTGTGGTCTCACTTCCACAATGCTGACTTGAATTTTGTGGGCACCTTTTTCCTTCTTTGTGACAGTAGCTGTATATGGCAGCTGTAGTGATGGAGATTAGTAATTGGGTGGAGTGACAAGTAGATACATGTGAAATTTTATTAAAGTGAGATTGATGAAAACTGCATAATGATCCAAGTGAAAATCCAGGTAGTGAAGGGAGATGAAAATTTAATAGTCATGGGTGACTGGAATTCAAGGGCAGGAAAAGGGAGAGAAAGAAACATAGTAGGTGAATATGGATTAGGGCTAAGAAATGTAAGAGGAAGCCGCCTGGTAGAATTTTGCGCAGAGCATAACTTAATCATAGCTAACACTTGGTTTAAGAATCATGAAAGGAGGTTGTATACACGGAAGAATACTAGAGATAACAAAAGGTATCAGATGTGGAACTTGACCACAAGCTATTGGTTATGAACTGTAGATTAAAACTGAAAAAACTGCAAAAAGGTGGGAATTTAAGGAGATGGGACCTGGATAAACTGAAAGAACCAGAGGTTGTACAGAGTTTCAGGGAGAGCATAAGGGAATAATTGACAGGAATGGGGGAACGAAATACAGTAAAAGAAGAATGCGTAGCTTTGAGTGTTTCAACAGTGAAGGCAGCAGAGGATCAAGTAGGTAAAAAGACGAGGGCTACTAGAAATCCTTGGGTAACAGAAGAAATATTGAATTTAATGGATGAAAGGAGAAAATATAAATATGCAGTAAATAAAGCAGGCAAAAAGGAATACAAACCTCTCAAAAATGATATCGACAGGAAGTGCAAAATGGCTAAGCAGGGATGGCTAGAGGACAAATGTAAGGATGTAGAGGCTTATCTCACTAGGGGTAAGATAGATACTGCCTACAGGAAAATTAAAGAGACCTTTGGAGAAAGGAGAACCACTTGCATGAATATCAAGAGCTTTGATGGAAACCCAGTTTTAAGCAAAGAAGGGAAAGCAGAAAGGTGGAAGGAGTGTATAGAGGGCCTATACAAGGGCGATGTACTTGAGGACAATATTATGGAAATGGGAGATATGATACTGCATGAAGAGTTTGACAGAGCACCGAAAGACCTGAGGTGAAACGAGGCCCCCGAAGTAGACAACATTCCATTAGAACTACTGACGGCCTTGGGAGAGCCAGTCTTGACGAAACTCTACCATCTGGTGAACAAGATGTATGATACAGGTGAAGTACCCTCAGACTTCAAGAAGAATATAATAATTCCAGTCTCAAAGAAAGCAGGTGTTGACAGATGTGAAAATTACCGAACTATCAGTTTAATAAGTCACAGCTGCAAAATCCTAACGTGAATTCTTTACAGACAAATGGAAAAACTGATAGAAGCCGACCTCGGTGAAGATCAGTTCGGATTCTGTGGAAATGTTGGAACACGTGAGACAGTACTGACCCTACGACTTATCTTAGAAGAAAGATTAAGGAAAGGCAAACCTATGTTTCTAGCATTTGTAGACTTAGAGACAGCTTTTGACAATGTTGACTGGAATACTCTCTTTCAAATTCTGAAGGTGGCAGGGGTAAAATAAAGGGAGCGAAAGGCTATTTACAATTTGTACAGTAACCAGATGGGAGTTATAAAGAGTCGAGGAACATTAAAGGGAAGCAGCGGTTGGGAAGAGAGTGAGACAGGGTTGTAGTCTCTTCCCAATGTTATTCAATCTGTATATTGAGCAAGGAGTGAAGGAAACAAAAGAAAAATTTGGAGTAGGTATTAAAATCCAGGGAGAAGAAATAAAAACTTTGAGATTTGCCGATGACACTGTAATTCTGTCAGAGACATTAAAGGACTTGGAAGAGCAGCTGAACGGAATGGACAATGTCTTGAAAGGGGGGTATAAGATGAACATCAACAAAAGCAAAACGAGGATAATGGAATGTAGTCGAATTAAGTCGGGTGATGCTGAGGGAATTAGATTAGGAAATGAGACACTTATAGTAGTAAAGGAGTTTTGCTATTTGGGGAGCAAAATAACTGATGATGGTCAAAGTAGAGAGGATATAAAATATAGACTGGCAATGGCAAGGAAAGCGTTTCTGAAGAAGAGAAATTTGTTAATATTGACTATAGATTTAAGTATGACAAAGTCGTTCCTGAAAGTATTTGTATGGAGTGTAGCCATGTATGGAAGTGAAATTTGGATGATAAATAGTTTAGACAAGAAGAGAATAGAAGCTTTCAAAATGTGGTGCTACAGAAGAATGCTGAAGATTAGATGGGTAGATCACATAACTAATGAGGAGGTATTGAATAGAATTGGGGAGAAGAGGAACTTGTGGCACAACTTGACTAGAAGAAGGACATGTTCTGAGGCATCAAGGGATCACAAATTTAGTATTGGAGGGCAGTGTGGAGGGTAAAAATCCTAGAGGGAGACCAAGAGATGAATACACTAAGCAGATTAAGAAGGATGTAGGCTGCAGTAGGATATGAAGAAGCTTGCACAGGATAGAGTAGCATGGAGAGCTGCATCAAACCAGTCTCAGGACTGAAGACGACAATGACAACAACAACAACAACAACAACAGTGAATTCAGACTATTAATCTCAATTAAAATTCAAATGTTTTGTGGTTTTTCACGTGGATCATTATGCAGTTTTCATCAATCTCACTTTAATAAAATTTCACATGTATCTACTTGTCACTCCACCAGATTACTAATCTCCATCACTATTTTTGTTTAGCAACTTCTTGACACTAAGATGAGCATGTGCAGTGAGATGACAACCACTGCCACATTTCAAGGTGTCTGATTTACACTCAAATTCTATTGATGTAAAGTTATTCAGCTTTTTAATTTTTTTGCAGATGCCGCAGAAGTTGAGGATGGATGAACTATTGGCAGGTGAGATTTTTGCTTTCTTCAGTAGCTTAATTACACATTAAAGTTACCACTTTAATATTTTGTTACATGGTACTTTATTTTTCATCTTTGTCTTTGGCATTAATACTTCATTGGTGGTGTGCTAAATTATTTTTGTGACACAATTTTTTCAGAATTGTATACTGTAACTTAACACTGTATTTTAATTATGTAGTACACAATTCATACTGAAAATTGGCAGTGTTATTGTAACTACAAAAGATTGGTCACAAATGTGCAGTTGCATTGAAATTGTGTACTGTGGTAGATTGTGAGGGAAATGTGGTCAAAGAGAAAGAAGACAAATTTTTAAGTACCAAATTGACATTTAAAAATATGCCATTGTAATGTTAAGCAAACATTACAAATAGGCACACTACGATAAGTAGTAATGAATTTTGCCACCTGACTGATGTGTGAAATAGCCTGACCCATCTGGGTGCCACAGTTACTCTCAATCTTTTGCTTGCCAAGAGTGTAATTGACTACCCAGTGACAACATGCTACTGAGTACAAGGTGTCTGACTTGTTGGTAGCTTCACAGCCTGTGTACTGCATTCTCGAGACCCATCTCATACTCCTGTCACCGCCTCCACTCCCATACCAGCTTCCCTAATTTGAACATGTGGGAGTTCCCCTTAACTTAGCCTTAAGTTCCACAATCCTCCTTCCCTCAGTACTTGATACACCTACACAGCCCTTTTCCATGCATAGCTCTGTACCTGTACCTGTATACCTGTATACCTGTAAACCTGTACCCCCTATATTACACCCTCTGCCACCCATCCCCTTTCTGACATCCTCAACTCCTCAAGCAGTTGGCCTGCAGTTTTAAGACAATTTATCTGATTGGCAGAGGGACAGAGCATGGCAAATGTTATTCCAGATTAAGCCTTTTACTGCTTACTTCCAGATTAAGCCTTTTACTGCTTACTTCCAGATTAAGCCTTTTACTGCTTACTTCCAGATTAAGCCTTTTACTGCTTACTTCCAGATTAAGCCTTTTACTGCTTACTTCCAGATTAAGCCTTTTACTGCTTACTTCCAGATTAAGCCTTTTACTGCTTACTTCCAGATTAAGCCTTTTACTGCTTACTTCCAGATTAAGCCTTTTACTGCTTACTTCCAGATTAAGCCTTTTACTGCTTACTTCCAGATTAAGCCTTTTACTGCTTACTTCCAGATTAAGCCTTTTACTGCTTACTTCCAGATTAAGCCTTTTACTGCTTACTTCCAGATTAAGCCTTTTACTGCTTACTTCCAGATTAAGCCTTTTACTGCTTACTTCCAGATTAAGCCTTATACTGCTTACTTCCAGATTAAGCCTTTTACTGCTTACTTCCAGATTAAGCCTTTTATGGCCAAATGAACATCTTAGGCTGATGCTTAAGACTGTAGCATTTCCTATAAGTTAAAAAAACTCAGGCTATACATAATGGACACTTAAATCATCATAAATAATATAATTTGTTTCACTGTTCACTACAGTCTGTTGGGATAACTTTCTGAATCCTCAACTGTAGAAATCATGTGGTTTTGTAGCAAAGAGTCATGTTTGAAGTGTATTTTCACCCCAAATGAAGTATGCCAAGATCATTGAACAGAGAGCAGAAAAGATGAAATCTGAGTGTGCAAGATCAGGTGAAAAAGATTGGTGCAGAATGACTTCTCAACCCAATTGTTGTATAGTATTGTATAGTATTTGTTGCCAGTCTAGCAGAATGCTGGTGGCTGTTATTGTGGAATAGCATCATGTCACACAGTATTCCTGGTTGTTTTTCTGGGACTGCATCTGCAAGATGTCTGTTGTTGATAATAAATGCCAAGAGGAAAATTACACCTCATGCAAGCAACTCTTAGTACACCACATGGTCACTGTTCCACCATATGCATAACATCTTGTGCGGATGCACACAAGTCTTTCTATGTGGCATTGCTGCTTTGTTTGGACTAAAGCTTTCCTTTCTGTTTTTTCTCTTACATTAGCATAAAGACAAAATTTCTGGCCATCAGTAATGATACAGAATAGAAATGGTCAGTGGAGTTCACCCACTAGTCAACGACAAGCAAGAGGGTAATGTACATATGGCCAACCACTCATTTTTATGGTTTGGTGTGTGGTACACATATGCTTTATTGTTAAACCTTCCCCTTTGTATTCAAATGCTGCACAATGATGGAATGGTCATACTTCATCACATTTTCTGGTTCTTGAGTGCAATGATGTGGATCATTGTGGATTAATGAATTTCGATGATCTTCATCAAATGCTGAAGGTCTTTCTGAAGATGGAGGGTTACTAACGTCAGAACAATCACCCTTTAAATGAGAAAAAACTTTTTGTGCCTAGCTCTTTCCCATGGCATTATCCCCATACATGGTGAGAATGTTACCATTGAAACCACTTATTTGTAAACACCACTGTTCTCATTTTGCCCGTTTAGCCATTTTAAATTAAAATTTAGCAGTGCTTTGTTTCAATATAATATTTATAGATTGACTATTTACCTAAAAGAATGTGTCCACATTAAGTGAGAACAAGTTAATGTACTTTGTAAAAATGGTGAAAAAGCACACTGTATCCTTTGAGCCCTAGGCATATGAACTTGTCTTAGATCACATGTAATGCCCCCAACAACACAAAGCACAAAGATGGGAAAGGCCGACTTAAAGCATACAATGTGTGCTCACTGTTACAGTTATTGGTATTGGCTGTGTAAGTAACAATAACAGGGTTCACAGTTTTCACTCAAGAAGTATCTCTTTTATGCTCCCAAAATTTAATGTTCTAATGATGTACAGACATCATAATTGTTTTGATGGGTTGTTTCAAAACAATATGAACAAAACAATTGAAATTTGTGACAAGGCTGAAGATACATTGGTACATAGGACACTGCATAGAACTATATAGGACATTGTAGAAGTAACTGTAGATGTGCCCCAAGGAAGTGTGTTTGGGGCCCTTGATGTTGATGTTGGCTTGGCTTGGAATCCTTCCATTTGCAACACTTTCTTCTTGAACATGTTTCTTTCTGCTGGGTCTTTTTCTTGTATTTCTTTCCAGATCTTTCCTAACTACTTGAATCCATGCTGTTGTTGACATCTTGCCCCAAAGGTGCTTAATAATCTGTTTGGTTGACCTGCTGTTCGCTCTGTATAAATGTCCAAAAAATAGTCAGCTCTTCTGCAGCATTTCATTTGTTTATCCTATGCTGCAATACACTTCATTACTTCTTAATATTCATACTTCTGGATTTCCTAGCAGCCTGAGTATTTTTCATATGATTCTTCATTCTAGGACTTAAAGTTTGTATAATTCATAATTCAACATTAAACATCCACTTGCATAGAGACATTCTGGTTTTACTACTGTACTGCAGTGCTGTATTTTCAAATTTTTAGACAGACACATCTTGTGGTAAATGTTCAAGGTTATATCATATGCTTTCTCCATTTTACATACTCTTTTTCACTACAGCAAATATTTTTGAAGCCATTGCTTTGAATCTTTCCTCCCAAATATTTAAATTTAGAAAACCTCTTTATCTGTCCGTTATCTGTTACTAGGATTTCTCGGACATTTTATTTATGTTTGTCATAATTTTTTTTCTACAGAAGCTTTTAAAGCTGCTTTGTTGGCTATTTCTTCGAAGAGGTTGATTTGTATTTCTGCATTTGTTATATTTTCATAGAGAATGGCGTAATCATTTGCAACTACTAGACACTGAATTTCAATATCTTATTTTCCTGAAGTCTCCAGTCTCATTGGTGACAGCTTATGTTCATTTTGCCTTTGTTTCCATTTTCTTACTATTTCCTCTAAGATGCAGTTTAGGAGATGTGGAAACAGGTTGTCACACTGCATTTCACTGGTTATTTTGAGTGCCTTAGGTATTTCACACCAAAACTTTACTTATGCTTCAGTGTCTGGGTGTTTCACGAGTAAGGTTCGCTAGTTTCGTGTAATGCCAAATTCTTGAGTACTTTATCCGCTGTTTACCTATCAATCAAATCAAATACCTTTCTAAAATCTGTAAATGTTAAAACTATTTCTTTAGAATTCATAAGTCTGTGACAGATTGTGGACATAAAGTTGAAATTCTGTTCTGAGCCAGATTTGCTCTTTCTAAATCCACTCTGATATTCTCCCAAATGGCTGTCAAGTGTTGCTTCTACCTTGTTTAGTAATATTGTTGAAAATATTTTACAGCCCACTGGCAACAGGTAATATACCTCAGCAACTATTTAGACAATGCTTATCACCTTTATTGTGCACAGGGTGGATAGGAGCCATTTTCCAGTTGTCGGGAATCTTTTCAGTTTCCCATATTTCTTCAGACATAATCTTAAGGTTAGTTGTCACTTTTGCTTGTGACCAATTATGGTTGAGATAATTTTATAATTTCTTCAGTGGCTTTGTTGCTTTTCAGGCTTTTTGTTGCTTTTCAGGCTTTTTGTTGCTTTTCAGGCTTTTTGTTGCTTTTCAGGCTTTTTGTTGCTTTTCAGGCTTTTTGTTGCTTTTCAGGCTTTTTGTTGCTTTTCAGGGTTTTTGTTGCTTTTCAGGGTTTTTGTTGCTTTTCAGGGTTT